>NC_142799.1:59820553-59958781 GCF_049724085.1 Artemia sp. Qi Xiang Cuo | reverse complement strand
AAACACAAGCATTTGCGTTCAGGCATCTCTAATTTCAGTCTATGCGAAAAGAAATCGAAAGATTAAGAGGGCCTTGGAGGGAGGAATTTATGCCTAAAACCTTCACAAGAGTGTACTCAATAATTTCCTAAAGTTTCTTGGTGATCATGTAAACAGTATAGTAATGTATACAGGACACACAGACAGACATATATTCGGCTTTATATGTATGAATATAGAGGCAAAAAATGTACTCTAAGCTACAATGAAAAGAATGACTTCTGGTTCTCGGCTGATTGAGAGTGAACAACGTAAATTGAAAATACAAACGTCTCCACGGTATTTGTATCTGCAAAATCTATGTAGTGTATGATCATGTTTGGAAAGGCTTTTCCAGGAAATCTGAGTATCTAATTGCGCTACTTTTTTCTTTCCTAAGACTTTCTGAAAGCGAGTTATGGCTCCGAGGTCGTCTCTTTTTCGAATGAAAATCCTTAAGTCTCTGAATGAAAGGTCCCTAAGTCTCTATTTTCGGCCCTTTGAATTGTGGCGGGCCTATCTATGACTGACACACTGGGGAACGCTCCTCCCTCACCCCATCCAAGCAGAAGTCTGATGCTTCTGCTTTGGCCACCATCTAAGTGGGCTCAGAGCATTGTTCATGAAAAGATGAGGCGTGTATATTTATTCCTTTTTAAAACCTATTTTACTGCTACTTAACAAATATTCATTTTGTAGATGTATGTCTGACAAGAAACTTCCTTGTGGGCTACGCGCATCATTCTGTCGATTAATGTTGCACATGCATGTCGATAGAGATCCTTAAGAGCCAGTAACCCAAGTTAGAAATGCCAGACTATGGTCGGAAATCCCAGAGCAACTGAGCATCGAAGAGTAAGATTTTCTGTCTTTGTCATTTATTCGTTTTATTTCTCTTTACTTCTTTAATTATATAAACTGCAGATCTGATGATGCTGAACCATTAGTGCAAGAGCATGCATTGACTGCGTACAAAAAGCATATTTGCCGCTGATTTGAAAGTACATATTTTCTTAGGGGTTCTTGATTGTGTTTGCGTGTGTCTTTTTATTGCCTTGTTTAATTGATTCTTTTAATTGTTTTTTAGTTATTTTTATATTGTTTACTTTTTTTCTTTGTTTTTTTTTGTAGCCATGTGCCATTTGTTTTTTTTTGTATCAATTATAAAATACATGATGTCGTTTTGGATAAGGAGGAATATTGTTCGAGTACAGTTCAATTTGCGGACTTTTGCTATAACCGCATTAGGGGCGCATTAAGGAATGACTTAGATTTTAAAATATTTCTATGCATTATGTACCTGGAAAACTAAACATCTGGGCCAAAGGAGCATGATGCACCTTCTACAATTTTTTTTTGCTCTTTGTTATTTTTCGTCTTCACCTGGATTTTAAATTTGACTCCTTTGGTGCCCAAATGTCTTTCAGCTTCTATCCTACCATCCACCATCTTTTGTGCCAAGAACAACTTTTTTTTTTCTTTTTAATGCAAGACAAAAATTTACCCTGAACAAAAATCCTGGATAGATGCTTGATTGCCGCATACAGAAGACAATGGCAGGAGACTAGAGAAGAATCAAGTGTTCTTTTTGAACCAATAATTTGGAAGCTTAATCAATCATTTGAACATATTCAATTCATTTTTGAGCTTCTGACTAAATGAACTCCGCATTGTTGTTAGCTGGCTAAAAAGTAGTCTATAAGTCTATCCATGATAATGAGACCTTACAATCTTTTTTTCTGCTGCTATCAGAAAATAAAATAATCAGATAAATCAAAGAGCTTGGTGAAACAATGGGACTTATTACAAAACGTTTAATTGGGTTTTAAAAGAAAAAGTTTGATACTCTTCGAAATGTCTGCCGTTGGCTTGTCATTTTATTTAAGTGTTGTTTTGTGTCTAATTTTTCTTTTTTTCATTTACTGATTTTCTAATTTATTCTACTTTTCCTTTTTATCCTTTTATAATTTTTAGTTTTTAGTTAATGATAATTTTCTCTGTTCTCTTTTTTACCTCTCCTGTTTCATCAATTGTGTGGTTTAATAGGCGAAGTAGTTTTCTCTTTCATGTGCTGTAAAACCGCAAAACTGAATTCTACTATTGAACAAATTAAATGATACTACAAAAAAAGAAAAAAAAAGATAGCTGAATTAGTCTCAAGCATTCCCGGCTATAGGGTCTTGCGGGGGATATACGATGCTATTTACTATAAAATAATAGTGCTACAAGTAACTAATAATATTTACTACAAAACAAAAGATGGATAAAGTAGTTGCCCTGTATTCGCGTCCTTAGATCCTTGCATATGATTTCTTATATGCTATTATTGCTGACTGTAAATCAATAAATATCTGTCTGTTCATCTATTTATAGGTCTACCCATATTAGTAAGACCTTACATTTTTTCCTGCTAATTTTTTTTTCCTGTACGTTTTTTTTCCTGCGAATTTTTTTTCCTGTTAAAAGACAATAAAATGAAGAGATTGGTCAATGCTTGCTAAGATAATGGGGATTATTGTAAATATTTGATAAGCGAAGCAGTCTACTGCTTCTGTGTATTTTAAAACAAAAAAATTGAATTGCTGGATTCTAATGCTTAATCCCAGAAAGCTGAATTCTACATTTGTACTTGATATATTATTTATTTTATAAATTGCTTATAAATTCTGAATTGTTTGATGTATTACGTTATAAATTTTAGTGTAAATTTACAAATTAATTTTTTATATCTTTTTTTATCATGTAAGGCATAACATGGGAGTTGAATTGGTAACATGGGACATGGTAACATGGGAGTTGAATTGGTAACATGTTATCATGGTAACATGGGAGCCCTGAATCGGACATTTGACCCAAAAATCTGAGTTCTACCACTGTATTGGTTGATTAATACGATTGAAAAAAATCTCACAAGTAAAGAAGATTTTTTTTTATGCGTTTTAAAACCAGAAATCTGTATTATTAAATTTGAAGCCGAACACCAAAAACCTGAATTGTAAAAACGGGCTCCAAACTGAGCCATTTTCATTAAACGGGCACAACTTGTTTTCGGTCCAGCATATTCCTGTAGATCAATATTCTAAATAAGTAAGCCTGACCTTTTTACACTTACTAGTTAATAAGCCGTATTTATTATACAAGCTTGAAAAAAAAAATTGCTCAGTTATCTATAACACTACTTCATATGTTTAAAAAGATTAAACATTTGAATAACCTATAGTAATTGTAAAGAAAGCCATGTGACTTTTTTATTTTCTGGCTGGCGTTATATTGTAAAAAGAATGCTTTTTATTGATGCGATGACAACTGTGTCGTGGAGAGAGAGTAAGAAAGGGAGGGAGCAATTCCATAAGCGCAGTCGGAATTATTTGTATGATAATTGGCACCAGGGCAAATAATAAAAACCGATTTGTCGATAATATAATTTTCAATGGTAAGTTAAACTTTCGTCGTCAAGGCAACCATTTTGCAAGAGAAAATAAGTTGACTGGATTACAAGTCTGCACGAGTCATTACATGGGCTTGCTAGATCTCAAGCCATTGATTCTTAATATATGAGTAGGACCAACTCAATTGAGGGACTTGATACATTAGATTGACCCCCGTCACACCCCAAGTTCCCAGATTCTTTTATGTGTTCAAGTATTATTCTTTAGTCTACTTTGAAACTCCGTTTAGAGAGGCTGTCTTGAGAGATGCATATGCGTGTTTTGTGACTTTTTGGAAGAATACAAGTAAGCTATTTTCTAAAGCTGTGTGAGATTATTTTTTTCAGGAACCTAGTTAGGGTAGGAAAAAGAGTTTGCGAGAAATACCGGCACTAGTATGTCGACAGGGGGACCGTTTACCCTCCAAAGAGATAGAAAGAGATGTTAGTGGGGGTACCCTTGGCCTAGGGTTGGCCGTTTCACCGTTCGATCACGTTACCATATCCTGGAACAGGGTATATAGTAATAGTGTATTAAAATACTCTATATTTACGGTAGACCACGAGATATTCCGTTATAATGTTTGGCACTAGCCCAGCTCCCCCCTCCAAATAACCGATGCCGCACCATTTCCGCGCCAATACAATTCTCAGAAGCGGACTAGAGCGGAAATTTTGCCCAGGGTGGTATTTTCAACCTTCTATCTCTGCTACCTCCTATTTCTAACGCTTAGTATTTTTATATGTGATTTTAGTTTGAGTCTAATTTCCTCTGACTCTAGGTTTTAAATGACTCCAATGACTTGAGCATGCTTCTAAGCTATATTAAGTATAAAAAAAAAAAGATAAATTTGTACTAATTCTTAGACACCTTAATAACAAGGACTTAGGAAAGGAAGAACGCTCAAATCATTTTTCTTATGCCTTATTGGTATATTACACATATTTCTGGAGTGGAGTACCAAGGAGAGGGAAAGTGAAATCTGACCGTTTGAATTGTTCCATATGTATTTGAAGCAATCAGGAAGAATCAGCATTTTTTTTTTCAGAAAGACCTCCATTGACGATTATACAGTTTTCGGCAGTAGCCGGAGCCAGGTTTAAAAAAAAAGTTGGTGAAAAATCAAGAAAATAAGCTAAAAATATAGACCACCAAACAGATTAAGAAGGTGTAGCTTTCTCCCAAAATGAACAGATGGTTAACGATCAAAGATCTTAAGAAAAAAAGCGTTGTCATATTTAGCATATTGGCTTTAGTTATTATATTTCCTGGTTCAACGTGTTAACACTGACGAAACAGTGATACTACCCTCAAAAGTTCATAATTTTGAAACAAATAAAAAGAAAAATCATAGAAAATCGTGGCTTTCAGGTATGAATGTACCCAAGACGTACATAGCAAAAATATTTTTATTTGATATTCTTCTTTTCAGAAAATTTTGTTAGGACACAATCTATCTAGACCATTCCTGAGTTTTATATATCTCAGTCACCTCATTTACAACAAATCGAAAAGCCCACCATCCTGAATTTTACTAACCAATCTCACACAGGGCCCAAAGAATAGGACCACGAAAAAGATTTACATGCTCGTCGTTAATATAGGTTGTTAAAAATGGTTTGACTTGCACAATTTTTATCCCTAACACTTTTAACAAATTAAACCTCTTTTTAATTTAATTTTGATAAGTACCTTTTACCAACATGCTACCTTTCCACCAGCACATTTATTGATGTACTACTCATCATTAGAACAAAGCATCCTTTTAATGTTTCTTGGACAAACTTAAGACCTTGTTTTTTTTTAAGGAGTGCTGGTTGATGCCTCACTGATAATATTTAATTCGGGGCAATTAAGAATTTGATGGCAAAATTGCGGATATGGAAGTCGTAAATTTTCGAAAATCTCCCGCACTTATGCTTTGTAATGGTATATATTATATTTACTGTTTTAAGTAGACTGCAAGTCAAACTAAGTTTATTTAGAATCAATATCACGGTCTCACTAGTCACAATTCTAGTCACACTAGTCACAGTCTTACTACATCTTACTAGTCACAGTTATTACCTTCAATACTTTTTTTCTTGGCAGTCTTCTAAAGCTGTGATTGGGTCTAAAATGTCTTTATAAGGGTGTTCTGATACCCCCTTCCTATAAAAAGAGATCCAATCCTCCCTCCCCCACAGAAGCATAGTTTGCCACAACCAATATTGTATGCACAGGACTGAAGTCTTAGATGAATGAAATATCGTGAAAAAAACTTGCTTGTAATGGGTTCAGTATAATTGTTTAATATAACCATTAGTTTTATATGAACTACGCTTACTCCAGGAACAAATACGTCACCACTCAGCCATAGGCTCTAAAAGGTGTGACGTTAAAAACGTTTATTTTGAAAAAAAAAAAAACTATAGTCTTAAAACATTAGCTTGATTCAAGATGGAAATGTTGTTTTGTAGCACAAAAAGGCCAAAAATATGATTTTGTTGTGGTGCAATCTCTCTCATCAATTAAAAAGGCCCTATAACTAAATTTCCCTTGGAATGAGCCTTCTCCTAATATTCTAAGGTCATAATCCATTTCTCTCCACCATCAAAAAATAGAACTCACCCACAACTTTCAGAAAGAAATGCAAAGTTCTGCATTTTAGTAGACAAAGGGCCGGAAACACGGTCGTAGGATTGTCGAATTTCTGAAGGTGTAATTTGCATCAAAACCAAACCCATTTTAAGGGCTTTTCCCCCTTCTTTAACACTGACCAAATTTTCTTTTACTAACAAGATTGTATGAAATTTTGATATTTGGAATCAGCACAAAAAGAAAATGCTTTTCATCTTACAGTAACCATTAGCTTAAGCACATAAATATTCGTATAAAAAGTGGCGTCAATCGATGGAGAAGGAGGGGGGAGGCTATGCAATGTAGTTTTAGAAAAATATCTTATCTGGAATAATTTCACTGAAAAGGCCCTTTTTGACATTGAAAAAAACTAAAACTTTGCCCCCCCCCCTTTTTCCAAGACCTTGAAAAATAAATCTTGACATTACTGCTTATCACACAGACCTGAATACTGAATATTTTTAATCAAGTACACTCTAATTTGTTCTACCCTTCCATATTTTCAATCTTGACTATATTAACCATAAATAAATAAAAAAGGATCGATCTTTGAGCAAATTTATAACGAAAAAAAGAAACCAATATAGTTAATACTATAGAAAAAAGAAAATAAAAATAATAATTGTCAAAAATTTGCTCTAAAAACAGTTTTTCATACTGTTATAGCCCAGCACCAGAAATCGCTGTAATGCAATTGACTCCTAAGAAGGAAATCGTTTTAAGAAAATTAAAAAAACAAAACAAAAAAAAAAACAATAAAAACCCAAAACAACAACATATAATACGTTGTCCAAGTCCTTCAATTAGAAATAAATAACGACACGTTCACTCTCACATACTTTCTCCACGGGGAGATAGAAAAGACACAGTAGTCTCAAATATAATCCAGAAATCACTCCCACTGGAAAACATTTGTCTTACAAGGTCACTTTTTAAAAGAACATTGAACTCATTCCTCCAACCTCAGACTGTTCCTTTACAAATATCTCAAAATATTGATATATAATTGTGACAGCCAACAGAATACCAGTGCCTGAGCCAATGGCACCAAGCATATCAGCTAAAACTGATAAAGCACCAATGCAAAGGCCCCCGAATGCAGCAGCCGTTGGGATATACCTGTTCAATTCATGGATCATCGACTTCTCCCTATGACCTCTCATTACCATTTGCTGCTCTCTAAGTTGCTTGGCAACCTGAAAATACAGCCAGTTTTTAAACAGTTTATTAGATTCCACTGCATTGCCATTTACAAGAAAAATGAAGTGGAAATATGCAATGGGTAAAACTTTTAATTAAGACAGTGAAAATATATTGAAAAATATAAATGCCAATATCTGCTTACAGTTAAACAACCGAAAGCCTTTGTGAGCGGAAATTAACAAAAAACAAAACAAAAAAAAACAACAAACAAACAAACAACAAAACCACTTTATGTCTGATGAACTATAGCTGTATATTCGGGCTTTTATTAGAATATATATTGTTTCATTGTCTCAATTAAAAGATTTGTCCGCTAGTATACATTATGATTTATAGCCAATTTTTAACAACGCAAATGAGACTGAGATATACTATTAAGGCTTCAGACGACAGTAGAAGTGTATATTTCGAAGATATAAAAAACTAACAAACGAAACTATGTTTTCCATTTGTCGTATTCAAAAGTCGCATTTTTATGAAGAAAAGATGACCAAAGAAAGAAGATAAACTAAAAAACTTTCTTGGATATGCATTAGTGAGATGTGCATGATTACATGGTCACAAAAGTTTAAATTAACTTCTTAGTTCTGAACTATTTGGGTTCAATTTTTCATAGAGTCGAGTTTAAGCTTGTTTCATTCAAGAATGAATGATTTAATTCAATAGACGGTATAAATAACCACTACGTCTGCAGTCTAAAGCCAATGTCTTTTTGTCTCTCTATATTATATTCAGTAAGATTAACTCTTTACATAAATGTTCCAAATTTTGAATTAAAGTTATTCGAGCAACAGAATTTTTCATCCTCAACTAGACACTTTCATAAAGAGATTCCTACTTCCTTACATTCGGAAAATTCATCGCATTTAATTAAACGGGACCATCGCCTAGTGCCTTGATATAGTCCTAGACTATAGTCAATTTTTGACTTTGCCAGACTTTTTGATTCAAGAATTTTTGGTAGGATATAAGCCTAGAGCAAAATCATACTACATCGGAATGATCCCTTAAAAAAAAGGCCTCAAATATATTTCATTTACAAAACATCTTAAGGAATAATGATGGTACCACACATTTCAAGTCTAACTCAAAACTTCGCAACCATCATTGGATCAATTCCGGAATTTCTGATAGCATACATACAAACCCAGAATAAAACCGGACTACACGGAATGGCGTCTTAATGAAACATGCCTCGAACTGCTCAATTTACAAAACGTTTAACAAAAGGGAGTCAGAAGCCTAGATTTAGAATACTTACATCTTTAGCAGATGATCCAGAAATGTCGATCCAAGATTTGGAGAAAAAAGCATAGGATCCAAGCATTAAAATAATATACATTATGGCATGAATCGGATCATCAGCTATGCTACCCAAGCTATCAGGAGGTGACAAGTAGTAACACAAACCTCCGATTGGAAGAGCATTAGCAGTTCCTCCACCTGCAACGTCAGACCATACACCAAGTCGGTTTACAAGAAAGTTACCAGCAAATCTAGCAGAAAACATCTGTTGACAGAAAACAAAGTAAGTACTCCAATATTTGTACATATTCTACAATACGTAAAGGGAAAAAGAACAAAAAGAAAGAAATGAAAGAGAAGAGTTATAATAAATGACTGCACAAAAGTGATCTTAATGAAAGTCCCTATGCACTAGATGGTGCTTTAACGACGCAACACTAATTGTTTCCATCACCAAAGAGGGCATGTTACTCCAAGGTTCAGTCATCCTGTAAATAAATTAATATTTCCATGTTTGTTTTTTTCTTTGAGTTTTCGGCAGTGGGTTTAACATGGCGCTGGCGAGTGAAATGGAAATAGCTAAGACTAAGTAAAAACCTTGACTCAACCTCATCAAAATTCCTAAGGATCCCGAACACATAAATTAGATCAGCATATGGTCTATAATGAAAAAAAAAAAAAAAAAAAAAAAAAAAAAAAAAAAACTCGAAACCTGGTAAATTTTTGGCAGTGCCGAAAACCTTTAAGGTATTATGTCATCTCGTAGTCCTTCTCCCGACTATTTCTACTTGGATTCCACCAGTGAAATTAATGGGGAACCATAATGAGTTACATTATTCCAAAAGAAGACGAACAAAACTTTTCTATACCTTAAAGAAATAACATTTTAAAACTTCTTTTTAGAGTTAAGAGGCAACAGTTAGTAGCTCTTAGAACTTAAGACACATACTTATCAAATCTCAAATGTACTTAGTGGTTGCAGTAGTACCTGCACCCTAGTAAAGGACGAACCGCGGCATATAGTATTATAATAAAGAACGAACTCTAGCCTATAGTAATCAAAATATTAAAACAAAATACAATTTTCGACAAACAGTGAATCATAATATGCATGAAGATACAACACAGTTGTCTTTAGGCAAGATAATATATCACAAATATCCTTAGGAAAGTTGCTTCTCTGGGGTATGGTGTCATATTTGACTGACTTCGCAGCCAAATTCCCTGTGGTTTGTTCTTTACTATCCGAGCATTGAATTGAAAATCAAGTATTTTGCAGTAGGCATCAAGACAAGGCTAATTGTAGAAAAAAGCCAAGACAGATAGTCCCAGTAATTGAGAGGCCAAAATGTTTAAATGGCACGGATAAATGGTGGGAGTAAGTATGACTCTTATTGGACAAGTACTTGTGTGTTAGTTTTTGGAGGCACTCCCGCCTAGAGTCTCAGGCAGGTTGACCAAGAATTTAAAATTGATATAGGACCATTAGATTGCCTGGAATGAGAGGGAAACAAGGCACGCCCGCCTATGGTCTTAAGAAAGTTGGCCAAGAATTTAGAATTGACACAGGATCATTAATTTGCCCGGAATAACAGGCAAACTAACGTTTAAAGCCATGTTCATCTAACAAATAGTACCTATTCATTGCCTAAGCTCAGCCCCGCATTCTGAACCAATTTTAATTTTTCCCAAATTTTTGGGTCACTTGCCCGGGACTCTGGGCGGGTGAGCGCCCCCAAATATTGTTCCAAATTCCTCTCTCAATTTAGCACTTGTTCACGGATGCCCAAAGTCACCAATCACATTCCAAATAGTATCTATTCAATGCCTCAGCTTAGTCCAGCATTCTGAGCAAATTTCAACTTTTCACAATTTTTTCAAATTTTTGGGTCACTTGCCTGAGACTATGGGCGAATTCCTCTCTCGCCTTAAAACTTATTGACGGATGCCTAAAGCCGTGAATGATTTAGACCGTACCAATACATACCAACAATATTTTTTTCATTTTCACACAGTGTCCCAATCTAGCCAATGTCCATCGCTTAGCATCCAAGCCTTTTGGAAAGGCACGCCTGCCTAGTCTCAGGTAGGCTGACCAAAAATTTTAAATTGACATAGGACCTTTACATTGCCTGTAATGAGAGGCAAACAAGGTACGTCCGCCTATGGCCTTGGTAAGGTTGACCAAGAATTTCGAATTGACACAGGACCGTTATTCTTCGTCCTGTGTGAATTAGAGATACAAAGACTACTACAAAACATAGACTACACAGACAAATATTGACTGCATTAAAAATGGGTGCTGTCATCCCCTGATTAAATACTTGGTCCAGCAATCCTTTTCAAATTTTATTTAGACCACAACGATCTAACTCAGGTATACCTGCATGACAGTTTTGTAAAGCGAGTATTCCAATGCAGGATTTTTTCTTTTATAAAAAGTGGTTCTTTTTATCTATTATCATATCATTATACAATCTCTCTTTGCTCGTTTGTTACAATAACAATTTTTTATGCTATTCATATTTAGCTGTAAGGGTGTGTGTAACTGAGCCCCATTTAACTAAACCATCGTGCAACTGAACCACTGAACTCAGTTTTTAGTATTCTAAAAACATGAGGCAATATAATTGGGTAGAACACAAGTTCGAATTTTTACATGTTCAACCTTGTTGGAATTGTTTGTTTCTAAAAGTCATGATATTAACGCCTTTCAAGATCATTCAAAAAAGTTTTTTTTTTATTTCAAAAAAAAAGAAGTCACAAGATCCGATGTCACAAACCATTAAAGCTGATTTTATTTCTCTTTTTTCAGAAGAATCAGACCTTACTGGACGTTAATTAATAAACACGTGTTTATACTACTTGACCTTTGTCAATCTAGATAAAGAATTTTGATCAGATGTCTTTGAGGAGATTGCAGCTAAAAAGGATATGGAAGGGGACTGTTTGCCCTCCAACCTATTTTTTCAAAATTCCTTCAACATGCCCAGGAAGTTTAGACTTCATATCCTCAGCTGTTCACGACACATGCCGGCATAATTTCAATAGAAGATTTTTTCCTGGCCATTCTTTCTTCACTTTTCTAAATAATAAAAAAAGCTTTTCAACGCACATTAAAAACCATTATTAGAACTTAAAACAAAGAAAAACTAAGTCATATACGGTAAAGCTTAAAAGGAACATAAACTCACAGATACCATGGAGAAAAGGAATTCTTTAAATTTGGAGTTTAGGGGGAAAGCAAAAACATGACTGAAATTATAAGCTCTGTAAAGTCATCTAAAGCTAAACTGGAGTTTTTAGTATCCCATCTGCAGGTCAATTCTCTCATCCACTTTCCATAAATGAAAAAAATGTTAGGTAATAATGGCCAAACACTTATACCAATTACATCAACATCATTTTCAAAATCTGGAAAATTGATGCCACAAAATTTTATATTATTATTAACTAATAAAGCTACACCACCTCCTTTTCTCTCTGAAGATTTATCCTTTCTCAGGATAGTATATCCCAGAGTTCCTTGTTGAAATTATCGTATACAATGAACTGTGACAGATCAGTATCAGGATTTCTTAACTTTGGAAATACTTGTTATATTAATTCGGTATTGCAGGTCAGCTGTTTACAAATTCAATCCCACTTTTTATAATTTTTCGATAGAAATTATGCAGCCCCGAGCCACTTGTCAATTGCAAATGTTCTATTTACCGATTGCCTTTTAAAACTTTTGGACTGATATCTTTTACTGTTTAAAGCAAATACACTCAATACTCGTAGCCTTTTCGAACACACCCAAAATTAAACATTCCCTCCTTTCGCTATGATGAATAAAAACTGTAAAAATGAACATGGTGCAATGACATGGTGCATGGTGCAATAGAATGGTGCATAATTTATCATATAGTTATGCAAAGAATACTTTAATGTCTTGTAAAACTGGATGCACAAAGTACCTCTTGATTTATTTGAAGATGCTCCTGAACATTTTCGGAACGATGTGGTGGCTGATACCAACATCTATTGTAGATATTGCTAGTATTCCCTTTTCACAACTAATAAAGAAAAAAATGTATTTTGATTGTATTTGGCATTCTTCTTGACGTTTCCCTAATGTTTGACCTTAATGCTCCGTGCTTTTTTTTTCATTTATTGGATCAAACATGCTAATTTTGTATTTATGCGAAGGCTCAATGAGAGTTGAGATGTTTTGGCATTAAAATGAACCCTTTGAGGTATCTCCCTCTCTCCCTGGCTACAAAACAATCAGAAAACTCCATTGCAGAAGTTTAAGTATCTTGTTAAGGTCTGTAATTCGTCCATTGCTTACAGATAGCGTTTGTTGTTGGAAAACATACGGACACTATTTGCGTGAGTTTTCTGAAGGGGAGTTTCTGGAGGATTTTCCATGAGAAGAACATTTTTGCACGGAAAGGGCGAGCAAGATTTACACATAAATTCCTCTTTTCCACTTTCTTTAGCACTTCTCAGCTAGACTAAAAAATAACAGAGCTCAAATAAAATATTCCAATTTAGAAAACCATATTTTCCGTGACCGGGTATTTTCCAGGGGAGGCTTTTTCCTTAGGAGAGGGGGGGGGTAAACTAGACCCGTAGACAGTGACAGGGCGAGGAAAACCCCATTAACAGACATAAAAAAGGAGAAATATATACGGCTTTAAGAATTTGTGACGCCCGACTTTCTTTGTTTTTGTGACAAAAAAACAGAGCTTTTGTAATAATCATCTTGACAGTCATTTATATTATGACTTTTCAATTGCACGAGGGTTCAGTTGCACGGTGGTTCAGCTGCACGATGGCTCAGTTACAATGGAACCAGCTGCAAGAGTGATAGCACTGCTCTAGTAAAGAGCTGCGTGGACACAGTGATTACAACGTAGTTCGTTCTTTACCAGGTAACTTGCTAAGAAAAAGCCGGAGGTTTTTTCTTGTAAGTAACATATTAGTGGAAAACCGTCGTTTGAAGTTGTTTTAGGAACAGTAACGGTTATTTAGGCTATTTAGATACTAATACAAAGACAAGACAATCTAATGCAAAGCTATAGAAGGATGCATTCAAATACTTCAGACAGCTTGACGGAACATTTGTAGACATGGGACGTTTTCCTGTTGCAGAGCTGATCATTTTCAAACTTTTTTAAAATTTATTGTCAATGTTTTCAGTGCATTTCAGAGCGAAAAGCCTGTGCGTCATGCTTTCTAGCTCAGGAGGGGAAAAATGTGCCCGCAACAATATTTCAGAGGAATGTGCCAGCATTTCAGGTGATAAATAGGTTTGCCAATCTTTCCTTACAATAGAGGAAGATTCAGTCTCTAGGGTTGTCTGAAGTTCTCTTGATTGGCCCTTAAAACTAGACCATATTTTGTCTGTGACCATTCTACATATTATCTTCGTAATTACGTTAGTATTCGTATTCCATTCAGTCCATTAGCCTGATCCGATTACTACCCCTTGACTCCTTGTCATTCTACCAGAAATACTTTGCTGGAGTTTCACTCGTTTCGAAAATTTCACTCGTTTCGCGCAATTAAGAGGATTGTAAACACATTTGTAATCTCAGGCTCACTTTTTTAACACCCACATGCAGTTGATGTCTCTGGTCCAATTTTGAATTGTGCGTTAATTTGATAATCATTTGATACAATTTGGACTGGCTGGGTTTTCGGCGCTTATTCGTTGGCGGATGGTTGAGTGTTTTTTCTTCCTTTTTTGTCTTTTGTTTTTCTTTTCTTTATTCCTGCACTCCCGGCCACAAGGACTTCATAGGAAGGTTTTGATGTTGAATGTGTTGTTTTTGCTGACTATCAGTATAGCATGTATAATTCTTGGCTGTTTTTTTTTTTTTTGTTGGATTACTAAATTTGAGTATTACGGGATTTATTTTAGAATTTTATTTAAGCCCAACACCATTTATTGCTAATATATCAGTAAAATAAATATCAGAACATTCGCAGAACGTAAAAAATTGGATTTCAAATACATTCTTACCTGGGACAAAACGTAGAGGTTTGATACAAGGGCAGACTGAAGAATAATAGGAATATTCGAAGTGTAGAACAGCTTGATAGGATAGCTGCTATACTGGCCCCTGTAGCGGGCTGACTTAATTGGAAGATCGACACGGAAACCTAAAACAAAAATAACAGATTATGTTACTGTTTCCATCTATAAAAAAACCCCAGAGATATCTGAAATAAATAGGCTTTTAGTAAGAAGAAGAAACATATGAAATGAGTCCTAAAAATTGTATTTCCTTGCCCAAGGAGTGTTTCAAAATATATTTTCTGGCCAAATAAGGCTCACAGGATTCTTGACAAGTTGCCGCTTTTTGGGTCAGGGTGTTTTGCATGTAAGGTTTTTCACTAAGCTGAGTTACAACACTTGTTTATGATATTGAAGCTATTTCAAGCATTGTGCATGATTATAATCACATTAGACATAAACTTCTTACAAGAAAAGAAAGGGACTGCCACATATGTATTAAATTATTTATTGTTTGAACGCAATCTATACCAATTAGACTATGCAGATACACGTTTTTTTTTCAAATAACTGTTAGAAAAACAATGCCAAAATCTATAATTGCATTATAGAGCAACGATAATGCTTTCTTAGTTTTTTTCCATGATCAGCAGTCTCTAGCACGGTAATGGTAAAACGTGACGATTCAAACATTTTGTTTTACCTAAAGAACAGAAATTATCACTTTTGAATCTATGCAACACACATCTAAAAAAATAGCTCAAATAAACAGACTCGTTATATTTCCCTATATTTATAGGTTTATGCAAAAGTAAGACTTAACTGAAAACACAGAACCCACACAAAAAGAAAGGATATTGTCTCAGGCGCAAGGACATTCCTTCAGAAAATAGCAGGTTAATCATGAGGCCATAAAAAGAAAATAGTCGGTGCAAAGTCACTATTGAAATACCAAATTCGATTTTTTGCTTGTTTTTAATGAAACTTTTACTTCAATTAAAATTTTGTGTGCATTAAGCTTGGTCCAAGAAGTATACAAAAACACGTTCAGCTACGATCCAACCCATTGATGGGGGGAGGGGAATGGGCAGGGTGAGGATGTGGTTTCCCGGAATTTTGGCATTAGCACATCTATTTGCAAAAAGCGGTAGTCATATCTCAGCCAAACTTGATGAAATTAACAGCTACTGTCCTAGTTTTGCATTTTGGGAGTCAGGATACTATCGAGCTTCTGTGAAGCGAAGAGGTCCCTAAGTTCTTGCCAACAGGAAGTCTAATCTACAAGAAGAGAATTTAAGGTCTCAATCAAACTTGGTGGGACCTAAAGGCAAGTATCCTAGCTACACCTTTTGGGTGGCCAAATCGATCCAATCCAACCTCGTAAGGGTGAAGGATAGGGCTCTTAAATTCCCGTTTTCAGGACATCTTCCAGAAAAGGTTGTCATATCTCAACCAAATTGAAAGGAAGTAAGAGATAAAGGTCAAAAAATGTTCGTCACCGGCACCTCTACCAGAGAAGTTAGTCGAATAGAATCAAACTGGAAGAGCAAGCGTCTCAGTTATGCCTTTTGGTGGTTTCAACTATGCACGACCTATTTGAGGAGGAGTCCCTCCTCAAAGTTTCTCTTCAACACAATATCTACCATAGCGGACTGCCAGATCCCAATTGAGAACAGAAAATATAGAACACGCGTCCTAGATGTAGTTTTTGGAGTTTACATCCAACATGACCTCTACAGGGGGGGGGGGGTCTGGAATTATCTTCACACTTAAGGGAAGATTGATATTCAAACAATTAACTATTACTAGGAGTCAAATCCACTGCTAACTATGCAGGCAGCTCTATCGCCAAGTTAATACAGCCCACCGACAAAATTTTATCCATCTTTTTTTGTAACTTTGCCACTCTTGAGACACTAACCATGAATAGTGGAAATGTTTGCAACAAAAGGAGAAAAAATATAGAAATATATGCTAAGACCAAGCACAGTCCAGTATATACGAAGTGCACTATTAGACCTGCAACCTTCATAACAAATGATGGAAGCTTGCATTAAAACTTGCCGTTAGTGAGAGACGGACCCGCGAGCCTCGTGGTTACTAGACAAAAAACTCTACCATTGAACTACGACAGCCAGCCGAAAAATTTATCTAGCAAAAATATTTTTATATAACTTTGCCGTTTAAAATTATAAGAAAGTGTGGTAAATTCAATACATAAGAAACTTTAAGTGACAAAGGGAGAGCTATCGCGGCTTCTTTTGTATATTTTTATTTTCTCTAATTTCGTAAGGAAATTGTCGACATCTTAATGAATTTTGGCTTCGTATTAAGAATAGAGTACAAGAGGAAAATCATTATAAAAAAAAAAAAAAAAATAAGGAACCGTGTTATTACCTCTGTTATTAATATCGTTTGACGTAAATTAAATTGCAATTCAACCCTGGCGAAATTAGGGTTTCTTTTATTTTTTTTTTATTAGCTGTAAAACTACTGAATAACAAATTACCTGACAATCTACATTAAAAAAAATGGTCTATTCAAAACCTGGTTTAAAACTTATCTAACGTCTTCCCGAGCTCTAATTCATTATTGAAGATTTATGGATGAGCTGATATTTTGAAAAAAAAGACACATTTAAAAAAAAAGTAAAAATGAGGGGTGACATTGGAAGTTAAAACAAAAATGAATCATTACATAAGAAGAAAGTTACCTCCCTCGACCCCCCCCCCCATCTCCCACTCTTAACGGTAAAGTTTAAAAAAAGCTTAACATAATCTAAGTTTATTTTGTACATGAAGGGGCTGCCCCCTCCTCCCCGTTCTTTTTATAAAAGTTTGACCTTTTCTCCCATGCTCTAAGAATTGATCTAACAAGGGCAGCTAGAATCAGATGAGAACACTTTTTTTAACGCCTCAATAATGGAAGAGTTTATTGATATACCTTTCCTTTAAACAATGTATTTCTTATTCAAATATTGTAAAAGGCAATCGGTAAATAAAACGCTTGCAATTACCTATTAACTACATTTGTTGCACTGAGAAATACTTTCAGCAAATCACTATAAAGCTTTGCCATCTAGAGCAGGGGGGGGGGGGGGATTAGATGAGTTTTGCCTTGTTCGGGCCAAAATTTCTGTCTTGCAGCAAAGAATGGCAGAATCAGGACATTGATCTGGTTAGATCTGAAACTAGTAGATCTTACTCTGAAAAAGGCTCGTTCAAATAGAAATTAAAAGTTCTAGAACCCTTTTCAAGTAACAAATGGGATCATGCTTAGTCGTTTTGTCTACAAATCGAAATTTTTAACTCTCGAAAATAATTCTAAAGCGGTTGGTGAATCTTGGTGATCTCAAAATTTTCACTCGGTAATTTGTAGACAAAACGACCAAGATCAGCATTTTCCCGCCGCATGATCCCATTTGTTACTTAAAAAAGGTGCTAGAACTTTTAATTTTTATTTGAACGAGTCTTATTCCAAAATTCTATGACCGCCACTCGATTTGAACTAACCCACAAAAGTCAACACATTTCTTTAAAAAAAAACCTGCAAATTTGCGTTTTTTTACATGCAGGAGTTTGAAACCTCTGCCATTGGATTCTTGGACATACTGTATATAGCATTGCTATTTTAATAACACACACTGCCTTTTCATAATACAAACCACAAAAGGTAAAACAACGAGGAAAAATTTTCAGACAATGAAATTTTTTTCTTAATTAACATTTTGACTCTATATCTTGAGGGAGACGAAGGGGATTTCCTGGCATGATTTGAAAAAAGGTTCGAAATTAAAAAAAAATTAAAGAAGTTTTTTTTCAACTGAATGTAAGGAGCAACATTAAAACTTAAAACGACATTAGCATTAACTAAACCTCATTTATCGCGTGTTGCCCGGATACTAAACAGAGGCTCCCTCTAGAGGGCCCTGACCTTTGATGACCTTTAAAAATCCGTGTATTATAAAAGTGAAATCTTGCAAAATTTATCAACTGCTTAAATGAAGTACGACATTTTTTTTCAGCTTCACAACTTTGCTCAATCCCAATTTATAAGGTTTTCAAAATATGCAAATACATTTCCTAAATTTTGGAAAAAAAAAACACTGACATGGCTTAAAATTCTATTCAAATAACAGGAATTGCATTTTCAGAACTAAAGCCAGAGAAAAAGACACTGATAAATGAAAAAAGGTAAAATATTGTTTTGTCAAAATTTCAATAGGTTATGTAGGCAACTTTCGGGACCCTCTAGAGGGAGAAAGAGTGGAGGTAGGTACTTTAAAATACCTTCCCAGAACATACTTGAGCCTGTAGACCCATCCCTGAAAGTTTCATTTTCCTAACCTAACCTCTTTCCAAGATAGCCAAAAGTAGATAAAGATCTGTCATAGGAACAAGATGAACACGCCACTTGATTCCTTTTTATGCTCTTTCCAGATATAATAACAAATTCACTCGTAAATACCCCCCCCCCCTCTGATGTTACCATTATGGTACTTCCTTGTTAGCTAGTTCACACTCAAGAATTGAAGTTAGGTTAATCAATAAAATATACCAAAATATGATGCAAATATATAGTAATAGTTTAGTAACAAAATTATAAAAACTAAAACAAAGAATTATGGAAGGGGGGCCACCCATAGCGCATTATATTAAATACCTTACCTAATCTAACATAACCAAAATACGAACTATATATTTAATTAAACTGTAGCTATTATGTAGTTTCCCAATGAGCCGAAGGTAATTGTCTGGTATAGACAGCGTGAAGACCGGCTATTGTCTGATCTTTGCGACACAAATTCTCGAGTGTGTACAAGCTAACAAGGAAGTATCCCATATATAGTCCAAGGAATATCTATAAATTGAAAGAAAACATTAAACAATGAAATTCTTACTGAGTTACAACGCATGACTGCATTGATATAACAGAGAAATACATCATTAGCGTTATATATGGGACCATCAGAAAGGGGAGGGGGGGGGGTGAGTGCACTTGCGAATGAATTGATTAGTATATTTGGAAAGGGTGTAAAAAAAAGAAATCGAGTAGTATGTTCCACCTTGCCCCTACGTCAGTTAGTTCTAGAATCTCGTATATATATTGACCAGAGGTCTTTTGGACAAAGAGCAATCTTACGTTTTACAAAGCACTGTCACACTGTGTCTCTCAAGCATACTTGCACCGTGAGTCCAAATCTTCTCCTAGCAAAACCAATATATTTAAAGGAATATAGGCTTTGAATAAATACAACAATTCTCAACACGGTGGCAGCCTCAATCCCCCCCCCCCCCTCATGCATAATTCTGCTTGTCCCATCCCTATTAATGCCATTGAATCAAGAAGAAAAGAGGAATATTAGAAAAAAAATACTCTAGGACAATAAAAGAACTGAGAAGCGTTTATTTAGTTTTTAAGCATTTTAATTCTGTAATTAGGGTGTTAGCTAGAAACAGGTGATCTCACCCATGTTACCAAACCTGAAAACCCAATATTTTAAAAATATCCCACTTGCATGCTACATTTTTACCAACATTTACATGGCTAAAAGTAAGCTTTCAAATCGAATTTTAAAACGTTTAGTAAACTTTGTTTTCATGATACTGAAACTGTTTCATAATGAGCTTTAGACTGCTACCAGGTCTTGTCTTTCCCTGCACATTTATTTTTGCTAGAGGAAGGGAGTTGGTGTTAAACAACATCTCTTCACCTAAAAGTGTATTATTTTTAGGATTTATTATTAAGATACGCTAATCATATTTTTCACAGAGTACATGTTTTATTGGTCTTCCCATGGGGGCGGGGATTCCAACAAGTATTATAAATATTTACAGATCGCATTCTAAATTCAAAAACACTAGCATATAGAAGACAAACAATTACCTTGAAAGTAGATAACAACAGCGAATACGAGGACAGTTGCCATCAAGTTCAAGAGGTTGGGTAAATTTTGCCTATAGAAAGCTTCACGCAATGCTCTGACTTTGTCTTGTCTGGTGGCTAGCAAATTGAACAAAGCAATGACTGCACCTTCAAATTCTGTACCTCTTCCTGGAGAACAAAACAACAATGTGTGAAAGAACTGGAGTCAGAGTTTCAATTAGTTTTTGTGTATAGCAACCTCCCAATCAACATAAGAGCGGTGAATATACAAAGAGAATAAAATAGAGTTACAATAAAAACAGACAACTTAATATTACATAAAAACGACACTAGAACAATTCAAAAATTCAATCATAGTAGAAAGAATAAAAAAAGGAAAAAAATCCAGGAACGTAATTGTTTCGTTCAAGTAATGAACGTTTACTGAATACTTGCGTTTATGCAAATTTTTAATACACTTTTACGCTGATGAGTTCAAGTTTTAAGTTGTTTTAATTTATCTTACTCTGTCGTAATTTTACCTTACTGGTTAGATAAGCAAAAAATCAAAATCCTACTAAACATTGAATTCCCCCTGAACAAAATTTTGTTTGAAAGGGGAAGGTTAAGTTTGTCTAAAAGAGTAGATTAGAAAATATTCTACACAGACGCGAATTAGTGTGACCAAAACAATTAGCAAAAAAGAAGAAGAAACAGCTTACACGTACAAGGTGTGTCAAAATTAAATTAGGCAACCCTTTTATAAAAACACAAACAAAACAAACCCATTACTAAGAACTAGCAGCAAAGCCTATCAGACAACAGAAATAACAGGAAATAAAGAAATAATGGAGATCTTAGCGTACACTCTTTTGTGAGGACCAGAAAACCATCATTTTTATCCTTTCCAACACAAAACTGTAAGCCCCTCCTCCTCCCAAAAAAATACCTATGGAAGTCCTACTTGAAACAAAATGGGGTAGAATTGGGAGACCCTAACTTTAGAAATACTTATTAAAAGGAGAAAATCCCTACCTCACATTAAACAAATTCCACATCCACCTGCAGGCGTAAAACAGCCAGATATTAATTTTATTTTTTTCAGAGAACCTTTACAAAAAAATGAATTCTTTAAAAAGGCCTTACTTTTCGAAGTTAGAAAGGATGGAAACTTAGAACTACACTTTTCCTATTTACTTAAGGATCTGACAAAAGATAGAGGGTTTGCAGGCAATACTTGGGAACACCCCTTCCTTGCGATTTTCATTATTCGCCACTATCACAGTGTTACCAACACTATTAATAATAAATAGTAGATAATATACTCAACATTTCAGTGGACTACTCTAACAATCTCACCCTTCCGACCTCACTGTTGAACAGACTAAGACGGTTCACTAGATTACCTGAACATTTCAAGTACATGCTCTTGTTTAGTTTTTTAAGTTCAATTACAAATGTGTTTTGAAACACACTATGTATTAGCTATATTTAGATTCCTGACTCTCGTTCCTAATTTGTTTTTTGTTTATACCCTACATTAATACTGGAAATTTCCTTCGTAGGGCACTTTGATTACTTTCAACCTGTTTTTGCCACTTACTGTCCAGCTTTGCAGACTCAATTGATATTATAGCAGATAAAATCTTGCAAAAGCAGGCACTCAGCCTGTAAAAAGGATGCTGTGTTCATATTATAATAACGGGATATTTGAAATTTCACCAACATTTGTAAAATAATTTAGTAATATATACAAGATTAAGATATAAAAAGAACCAACGGCATTACAAATCTATAACAGATACAAATTCGAAAGAAAAAATACTTAAGAACAAACATACGTATATTTTTTAATACGTGATAAATGTTCAAAAGCTCAGTACGCAGACCTTTGTTGTCTATAGATGATTGGATATACAATTTACAAGTGTTGGGAATACCTTAAGCAAAAATTACTTAAGTAACTACTGAAGTAAATAATCTCAGTATTCATACCCTACTTAAGTAAAAGATTCCGAAAGTACTTGATATTCCTACTAAGGTAAAAACAAGAAGTACTTGAGGGCACTTAAGTAATCAAGTACTTTTAAACCAGAGTTTAATTTCAATATAAACTTTAATGGGAAGTCACTCACTGCGACACTTTTGAATCGTCTAACAAGGAATTCTACTGTTCTGAAATAGTACCCAGTAGCTGAAATTTCAAACAAGGAAAGCAAGGAGTATGTTGATTTGTTTTTTTCTTTTGAACGGATAGTTTTTTTTTAGATTAACGGAAAAACAGATGCAGATGGGGCCGTTTCAGCTGTGAAGTATGGAAGACTATGATTCGTGAGTTTGAACTGACAGACAATATGTCCTGGATTGCGGACATTTGGTCAACAAAGGTTACCTGGTAATGACTGCCCATTTGCTTGACGAAGATCCTAATTAGAAATTTTTTGCTCTAGCATGTTCACGTTTGAATGGCTCACATCCTTACGACAAAATCACTGAGCAAATTTTGCGAGACATAAAATTGCAGTTGAAATAAAGGTACGCGGATCGTTAACTGGCATTGTCTTACACCTCAGAGAATTTTCGACAATCTCCAGTGATGAGGGTCAAGTAGGTAGCGATGAGAATGAAGATGAAGCAGGTCAAAACGGCTTATTCTCGTTTTTAAATGTTGGAGAGATTCTTAGAAATCGGATGAGCAAGAATGCTTTGCGTATTTCCCACTTCCTTTTCATTTCAGATGTGTTAGCCATACACTCAATTTCCTTGCATCCACAGATGTTGATAAAGCCTTGAATGATGTTGCATATGAGGGGCAATACTATGCCGCTTTTGCCAAGTGTACTGCTCTCTGGGACGCTATTATTAAGAGCTCCAAAGCCGAAAATGTTGTTAAAGAGGCATACGGCAGACAGCTCATCAGGCCTGTGACAATTCGATAGAATTCGAGATTTTCGAGACCTTCGAAAGATTTTCAAAAATAATAGAAGCTTCATGATGTCTGTGATACTTTAGAGAAAACTTGGTTTGGAAGAAAGGTTGAAGGACATAGATCCATTAGCAGTTGCTCTGGATATCCTTCAGGAGGAAGAATAGTTCTTCTTTGGTACAATTTACCCAACTATTCGATATTTTGAAAAGAAGCTTTAAAAGCAGAAAGATTTTATTGAGGTTTTTCCAGCCACTGGTATATGCTCTTCTTGTGGATCTAGAGGAAAGGTTTTCGGCTATCCTGGACGAGATATTTTTTCGCGCCAAAGGTTATGTTGTTTGCCACTTCAAGTCATCCTAATTCAAACTTCAGTGATCCCCTGGTGAGAGTAAGGATATAGCTGTTGAATTTATGGTAGAAAAAGCAAGAGAGGTTGAAGCTCTCAAAGCTGATAATGAAGCTGAAAGAACTGACAGAGCTATCTACTCTTCTGGTAATGAAGACTTTCAGAAGGATGACGAAAGAAACTATCACAGACAATTCAGAGAATCGTGAACGCGATGAAAATAGTGTGAAGGTTCTTTAATGTGTGGCTGATAGGCGAAAAGAACTAACCATGCTAAAAGACTACCCAAGAGTAATGCAAGTCCAGGAAATTTAACTGCATCCGCAGAGCGACTGTTTTCGGCTGGTGGAGGAATTTTTATCCTAAAACAGAACTTGCTTGAGATGCTATGTTTAAAAAGCTACTACTCTTGAAGAAAGAAAGCAAGAAATCCAATTGAATTGTTATGTGGCATTAAGTGATGCACGTTCGATATTGTTTTGACTATGTAGCATTCTGATCTTTTAAATGGATCAAATTCCCATTATCTATGAGTTCCTGTATCTCGTAATCGAAGTAGAAAATAGTTTCCATTGTTCTTGCAAGGGATCTTTTCGATAGAGTTCAGAGTCAGATATCTAAGGACAAGCTTTTTACTTCTGAAAACTAGCAAAACGCATAAACACAGTCTATATGGTGCAGCATTGCCGAAAGAGTTCTTTAAAAAAAGCCATTCTGGTAGTCAACTCTGTGAGGTAACTGCAAGTGGTATTCGTTCCTACCTCACTCGTTTGGTCTTTGTCAGTACATACCGGGAAACCAAGTAGACACTACAGTGGTGATTTATGGATTCTGAGAAAAACCTCGATTACTGAACTTCCTTACTGAAGCACTGTGGAAATACTTGAGTACTTAAGTACTTAATACTTAAGTAGAATCTTGGAGGGATACTTGATACTTATAATTTACTGAAGTACTTGGTATTTGTTTTTAAGTAAAAAATTAAAAGTACTTGGCACAATACTACAATAACTAATACTTAGTTACAAGTTGCCGCTTGACAAACCAAAACATAACTAAGTTTCTGAGCTGTCTTTTAATTTTTTAAGAAGCAGAATGCAATTACATATAAACTACATACTCAATTACTTCTATTTGCTTATATTTTATTTTCTCAAAAAGATACTGGAAAGCGATGCTAAATATTGTACCGAAATTTTTTTGCCACTTTTTTTTATGTTGGTTCTTTTTTATATTTCCTTTGTCATTCCGGCCTTTTTTGTCCAAAAAATTAATATCTCTATGGATGAATAATGTCAATAAAACAACAGAATGCATACGAAGTAAAAAGTAAAAAAAAAAGTAGTAGAAGAGTTTACATAAAAATAACAGGATGTTAAAGCAGCAAGACTCCTTTTTTATTAAAAAAAAAGAATAAAGCAAAACAGCAGTTTTTGTAAGAGGAGGCAACTGTTTTTTATTTATAGACTAGAAGAGCCTTACAAAAGTATTTTTTAACTTACCATTAAGGAGAAATTCACATTTCCCGTTCGTTTCTATTTGCTCAGAGATGGCAAAACACAAACAGCCCTATAATTCAATTGCATATACAAAGGAGTACAAAAGTGAAATTGTACCTATTCCAAGAATTGTTAATTTATTAACAGCATACAAATAAGACTGAAAGGTTATTCAATGTAGAATTATAATGTTAAAAGTAGCGATTAATTAAAATAGAAATTAGAAAAAGATGTTAATTTACTTACCAGTGTTGACTGTAGTGGAACTGAATGCTTTCCAGATAATTGTTTCACAGATATTTGTTGCAATGAAAAGAGAAATTCCTGATCCTAGTCCGTAGCCTTTTTGAAGCAATTCGTCCAAAAGAAGTACAATCAAACCAGCAATGAACAATTGTATGGCAATCAAAAGACCAACTCCTAAGCCAATATCACTTGGATCACCATACATGCCAGTCATCACATATACAATTGCTTGGCCGACAGTAATAATCATGCCAAATACTGAAAAGAGTGTGAAACATGCAAGTTTCTATTTGAATTAGAATCAAGCATTTTGCAGTAGGCATTAAGACATGGCTAATTGTAGAAAAAGCCAAGACAGATAATCCAAGTAATTGAGAGGCAAATCTGGGATAAGCCTTTTTTAGGATTGTATAAAAATGAAGTCATTTCATTTGTTGATAGATAAGTCACTACACAGAGTAAGCAGGAATCCTTAAAGACTGACTCAAAGGAGTCCATAGACTAAAAATTTTTGGAGAAACACATTAAACATATATGCAATTTTGACAACTAAATATTATATTTATAAAACTAGTTTCATGACGAGATTTATATCTAAGCTTTCATACCGTAAGTGCAATAAAACCATGATTTGTAAACGAGTATGCCAATACAGGCCCTTTTAGCCAAAAGTTACACAAATTATGAGCAAGCATTTGATTCAGCCAATAAAAGAGCTTTAGCTGAAGATCCTTTCCTTGTATGGTATACCAGATAAACACATTTAAGGGGTTAGTGCCATGTACACAAACAACATTGCTGCGGTTACAGCAAGATATAAGAGTTAAACAGGTACAAAATCGTACAAACTTGTACAAAATCAAGAGTTAAACAGGGCATTGTTCTATCCCTATTTATACGGATCATTTCAATGGACTTTGTCCTAAGGAACGCATAAAGCAAAGGTTATGGGAGAGCATTGAATTAAATGGAAAGGCAAAATTTCCCATAAACTTAGATTATGGTAATGATTTAAGTATCCTAGATGAAAATGTTAGTAAAGTTAATGATTTTTTTTTGGGGGGGGGGGTCTCGAGATTTCAGGGTGAAATAATAGGTTTAAATATTAATGTTAAAAAGACTCAAGTCGCTTAGACTAGGAATAAATGAAGGCGATGTTGAGATGAATTTCTGGAGGTTTTGAGAGGTCATGGGGCAAGAATAGGTTTTAAAATTAATTTTTATGAAAAATTGAAGGTAAAGAGGTCATGTTGGGTGCCGAAGAGATGTTAAAAGTAAAATAGCCAAGACCCAGGGTATTTTTTCAGAGTTGAAAAAGCTTTGAAGGATATGAAGATATATCTCCAAACCAAGATTAGAATATTGACAGCTACAATGATGACAGAGGTCAGATGTGATTCTAACACGTTCAGAAGACGGTTCTGGAGCATCAGAAGATGGAGGAGGATTTGTTAGATGGTTTTTAGAGAAATTGTCTATAGAATGTTTGGGTACCCATTTGACTGACAGTATTTCAAACAGTAAGCTGTACCTTAAAATTTAGTTCTATCCCACTTCCTAGGGCTATAACGAGAGAAATATTGAGATGGCTAGGGCAAATTTTGAAGATTAGGGCTGACAGATTGTCAAAGGTCTTCCTATTTGGCCATCCATCTAGGGCCAAACAAAAGGCAGGTTGCCCCTCGAGGTCGTAAGAAAGGATTTAAAGGAACTAAAATTTCTTGGGAGGTGAAAAAAGGGAAACTTTAAACAGATTGGAATAGAGGACGAGCATGCGCAGCTGTATTGGCCTCAGGTAACTAGATGTTGCAGTAAGTTATTAGAAGTAGTGGCTTTTATGGACCAAGTTCATCAACAAAATATGATTTAAAAAAATTTCAGCAATCCTGTCTCAAGAAACCTCCACTTACAATATGTTTCCTTTGTTTACATACTTACATCCAGAAAAGAAAACAAGAAATAGTTAGAACATTTTCAAACTTTTGTTGTGGTGGCTCAGCCCCCCTCCCCCTAAATAGCCCAGGGTGTAGTTACTTTTCGCCCAGGTTCCCTAATGTTGGCATCCTTGTGACCAGGTACATAGTTATAATAGAGGTATGGTACAAAAAAGAATATTTATGGTAAGTGTGTTCAAATACAAAACACTATATGTCAATAAACTGGGAATCAAGAAGATCAAGACAAAATACATTGCTTTAGGAATCTATAAGAAAGGGATCATCTACAGATTTGACCTCCTCTCCTATACAATGACAAATAAAATGCCTTACGTTTCTGTGCTCCATTGAAGAGTTGTCTATCTCTCGGGGTATCTCCAACTTCGATCATTTTGGCTCCAGCTAGCAATTGCATAATTAGTCCAGAGGTCACAATTGGTGAAATTCCAAGTTCCATCAAAGTTCCTCTGTTTGATGCTAGGATAACTCGAATCCAGTAGAAAGGATCTGCTGAATCTGAAGACATGATACCAAAAAGTGGTATCTAAAAAGAAAAGAATACTGAGCTGATTATAAATATATTAAAATTTACACATAAAGTTAATACTTACACAAGTAAAGGGGTGGAAAGGAGGAAAAAATCTCCCAAAGGTTGATCCAAAGCCTATTGCCTTAAAACACACTACCTTCTAAAATTTTGGCCCCTGTCCAACAGAAAAAAAAAAAACTCAACCATGGGTATGACCTTCGTATTTTGAAGACTGACAAGATAGAGGACAATCAACCCCCCACCCCCACAACATAGACAAAAAAAAAAAAAAAAAAAAAAAAAAAATCCACGATTTTTTTTTATAATTTGATTTAAAAGTTTTTTAGGCCAATTTCTCTGTCTCATCCCTAAAGATTTAACATTGAAAGACTGTGCGCCTAAGGATATGATGAACAGCATTGTCAAAAAAAGAAAATGAGCAGACCTTAAACAGAATTTTTATAACATAGTTTTACATTTTATGTTCGTCTGGTTGAGGAATATACTTGCCTGCATTCCTCTTGGATAAATATCCTTTGAATACTTGAGATAAAACATAAGCCTTTACCTATAAATTTGATATAGCAGTATCTATGGTAATTTTTACTTAGCTGATGAAATATGTTAATGTATAGTAAAATCTAATGCAAATGGATAACGAGAATACCATAGATAGGGGGCAATGAGGGTGTGCTCCCTCTCTTCCCTCTAGACTTTAGCCTGCATTTATCTATGGTTACAAACCAAGACAAAAACTGCCAAGTTTTCTATGATACATTAAAAAGACATATTAATTGAAAACATTTAGGCCTAAATGATTGGTAAAAAATAAATAAAAAATATTGCCCTGATTTGCTACAGTGGCAATCAAAGAACAGCTAAGTCCCAATCTGAAATAATGTCCCATATGAATACTTTGAGGCAATTAACAACTATAAGGCTTGAGTCATAGTTCATCATATTGGAATTAATGTAATCAGGTTTCATGATCAATTTATTGGTAAGTAGATATACCAGCACAAGAAAGTGGGGGTTTTCCATAAATATTGGTCAAAACGACACCCTCTCCTACCCTGCCCTTCAAGGGCCAGACTTGTGTACATCCATGAATTACAAAAGTAAACTATATTTAGAGTTTTTCTGCTTACCTGGCAGCAAATCAAGAATATGAAAAGGGTAATCGCTGTCCATAAAACTTTTTCCTTGAACTGAACCCTTCTCTCAGGTTTGGTGATTTCAGGTAGTATACTGCAGAAGGGTTTAATAACTTCCAAAAACTTGACTGAAAAAAAAGAAGTATTTATTCCACAAAAACTGAAATGTTGAGCAACAGCTAATCATCATGCAACAAGGCATCCAAGCAAAATGAAAAAAAAAACTATATGCACACAGGGCTTCCAAGAGGAGGAGGAGGAGATAAAATAAGGGTCTGTGTTGAAACATGGTAGGATTTTTTCCATTATTATTTTTAGCCTCACAAATTCATGTCTCTCTCCTTATGGGACCAGATATAGCCATAGACTAAATACACAACTTTGACAAATTTGCTGTTTTTATTCAAATTGGCAAATATTTTGCATGACCCCTTAAATCAAAACACCAAGCAATTGCGGATGCTGGGTCTTCAATCATGTTTTTGTTTTGTACAAGGTTCCAAATGTTTATGACAGAGTATCAGAAGAAGTTGCTTTTAAACTTCGTTTTTGCTCTTCTTTGAAATGAGTTCATTGGATAGACTTTTGTTCTGGCAGTATTATCCTAATATTAGGAATATTCTCCAGAATTAAGTAGCTTACAGGCCATGAAAAATACCTCTAATTTTTTCTGAGGGTGGGAAGCTTGAGCCTTTCAAAATGTAATTGGTAATCAATGTTAATCATGTTTTTAATGGTCATCTTTGCATAGACTATAATGCTGGCTGAACTTCTTTGTTGAATAGGGTGGCAACGCACATGCCAAACACCATTTGAAAGAATATTAAGGCTTCAATTTTTTTTTGTCATAATAGCAAGCAGGCAGGTACTGAGGGTCTATTTAATTACACCTAGCACTTGCATGGCTTTTCCCACAGTTGCTTGAGCATGGTGACCAAAATTGAGCTCTTAATTTATGAAGACATCAAGATCCTTCTCAGCATTTGCTGCAGGAAAGGCATGCCATGATCCATCTGCGGAGTCATGTGGAACTGCAACACCTGGTACTTTTTGCCAAAGTGCATTATTTTGCACTTCTGAATATATATCAGCAGATACCACAATTCTACCCAAATAATGTGCTGACAAGGTCAGAGTAAAGCAATGAATCAATAGAGAGGGCTATAAAATTTAAGTCATCAACATAGAGACTCATCTTGCTCTGGACAACTCTTGGGGCATCATTTACATAAATACTAGTGTTGGTCCCACTACTGTTCCCTGAGGGTCTCTACTTTGAACATTGTTGACATTCAACATGAAGATCTTAGCATTCTCCTCGTAAATTTTAACTTGTTTGTGTTCTTATTGACAAGAACTAATGAATCTGCACTACAAACAACAAATTTATACATGCAGCCTTCAGGTTTAGATGAAGGCGGTGATGACGGACCTTGTCAATGGCTTTAGCTAGGCCAAGAAGAACCAGGTTGACAGGAATCCCCTAGTTGAACAGATCAGTTATATAGCATAAAGAGCAGGGCGATGAGGAGGAGACAGCCCATTTCATATACGGAATAATTTCTGTTTTAAGTTTTAATGTTGCTCCTTACTTTCAGTTAAAAAAAACTTGTTTTTTTTAATTTAATTTCTGAATGTTTTGAATTAATGCAGGTTTTGAAGATTGCTCACCATATATGAATAACTAAAACGAAATTTCATCAGTCCATTTGCCTTAATATAAAAAAAATTGAGCCAGTAAAATAGTAGTGTTTTGCACCACAATACATGATGCCCCTGGTCATCTAGGTTCACTTTTAAGTCTAGTGATTTCTGGAACAACTTAGCAAGAGGGGCAGCTAAATCACAGCAAGTCTCTTTTAACAGCTTTGGGCATATTCTATCAGAACCTACTGATTTATTTGTTGCAAGTCTTTTTTTTTTTTTTTTTTTTTTTTTTTTTTTGAATCTGGTTATGAAAGTCTAGCTGTTGATGAGAAATAAGTACAAAAACTAATTAATACCAACAGAATCTGCAAAGTCTCATACATAGGCTAGAGTTCAATCTGGATTGATTAGGAGGAATTGAATGTAATATAACTCATAGGATCCACTCCTAGACGGCTGCCAGCTGCCAGTAACTTTGATGTCCTCTGCCACACCATTAATACTATAAACATTACAGTTTTTGCCAAAAAAATTACAGTTTAAGCTTGTTTGGCTGCCTGGGGCGTGGGCATCCAGACTGAATTTTGGAGGGGGGCTTATCTGGTCTAATCAGCACTTCCAGTGCTGCATAATTGAAATCTCAAGACAAAATATCAAGTAAAGAGCAATGTAGGCACACTATTTTTTTTAGACCAGGGCACTTCTTATAGAAAGAAATGCCATGGGAACATCAAAAGAGCTCATGGAGGGGTAACCAGATCCCCATCCCCCATGTCAATCACTTCCCCAAACACATCAAATTAAAATTTATAGATAGCCATTTTGTTCAGTGTAGTTTTAAAATCCGGATTATGACTTTGAGAATGAAAACCCCCCCCCCCACAACCCTCAGAGCAAGGGTTGTAAGTAATGCCCTGTGGGGATATAAGGTTTTTTAAAGAAAGGGTGGTCGTAAAAACCTCAGAGGGGGCTCATTTGATTGGTAATCAGAAGCCCTACTGGCCTTTTAACAGTCAAAAGTGATTAGAGGTCACCCCTCCCCCATATAGCCCTCAGGTCAAGGGTTGTAAGTTACACCCTTGGGACATATGGTTTTTATTGAAATGGTGGTTGTATCAACTGCAAAGAGGGCTCATTAGATTGGTATCAGAAGTTATAGTGCTCTTTTTAAGAGTCAAAGTGATCAGAAGGCAAATAGCCCCCCCCCCCAAACATACACACACACGTCGTATTTTCCAACAAAGCATCTGATAGAAATTTTAAGATGGCCATTTGCTGTCGTAGAAACTTCAAAAAGGGCTCAGTCAGTAGGTAATTGAAAGGGCTAGTGCCTTCTTTAATAGTCAAAAGTGATTGGAGGGCACCCCCCCCCCCCCCCCCGCCCATCATTTCCCCAAACACTTCCACTCAAAATTTTGAGATAGTTTTTTTGTTTGACGTAGTTTAAAAGTCCGAAAATTATGTCTTTGAGGATGAGAACCCCCTCACAGTCCTCAGGGCAGGGGTTGTAAGGCATGCCCCGACGTCATTTAAAGTTTTTATGGAAACGGTAGTCATATAAACTCCGGAGGGGGCTCATTGGATTGGATATAGGAAGTTGAAGAGCCATTTTTAAGAGTCAAATTTATCAGAGGGCAGCTATATCCTCCCCCCCATCATATTTTCCCCCAATGCATCCGATAGAATTTTAAGATAACCATTTGTTCAAAAATAGTCCAAAGATCTCATAACATGGCCTTTGGGGTTGACAGAACCCCCCAAAGTATGGGGATAAGGGTTTCAAGTTATGCCCTGGGGGGTGTAAGGTTTTGTATGAAGAGGTGGTCTTGTGAACTTATGAGGCAGCTCATTTGATTGGAAATGCATACTTCTAGTTCCATTTTAAGAGTCAAGCGTGATGGAGAGAAAATAGTCCCCCCTCTGCCTGATATCCTCTTTTCCCCAAACACATTCAATCGAATTGTGAGACAGCCATTTTGTAGCCAATAGTCCAAAGAGAATATAACAATGTCTTCAGTAATAAATATAAGAAATATTTAGGCGAATGTTGAATTAAATCAAAACAAAATATGAGCATGTGAACTTCCAAAAAGCTGACAAACCAATATCTCAAGAACAATTTATATCAAGGAGGCACACTTATGCCTCTATAAAGAGGCGACCCACCACAATGTTAAGCGATTTCCGGTCCTATCGGTCGCAGAGAGACAGCGGTCATCGCATTTTGTAGCCCAAGCTCAAACTAAGAAACGTGCAAAATTTCACCCCCCTCCGACTGTATCTTCATGGGTAAAAGTGGGCCGGAAGTTTCGACCCTCCGACCACAGCCCCCCTTCAACGTTGTCCGATTGGGTTGAAATTTAGAGGTTAAGCTTTCCTAGGGCCCGGGAGCTTATCCTGGAAATTTCAGCTCAATCCGATCACTCCTTCCCTGTTTTTCAAAAACCAAATATAGCCACTGAAAGTTCAAAAAAAATATTTTCTGAGCCACGCCTACAGGCCACAGTTGGCAACTGATCCGGGTGAATGAGGACTCATTCGAAGCAGAATTCGACCTGTTAGGGCCTTTTGATATTTTCAGACCGAAAAAATTATTCCCCGAATTTACATTTACGAAAAACCTCGTTTCCCTATAAGAACCCACTATAAGCGGGTTCTTATCGTTTTCCTATAAGAGCCCGCGAAAACGCGGGCTCGTTTTCCTATAAGAGCCCGCAAGCTGTCAAATCAGCTAACAGTTAGTCAAGAAGTAATAAACTGTACAAAAACGTGCAGAAATTATTTGAAAAAAAGATTACGTTTTCTAAAGAGTTAAAGAGGCTGAGCTACAAGGTCGAACCTTAAAACGTACAGGGATTAGGAGGCACAGTTGGGGGCTGCCGCCCCCAAACCCCCCGCTTTTGCAACCTTTAAATAAAAAAAGTGTTTTAAACAGAAAGTAAGGAGCGACATTAAATCTTTAAACGAACAGAAATTATTCCGTATATGAAAGGGGCTGTGCCCTCCTCAACGCCTCGCTCTTTACGCTAAAGTGTTTATTGTTTAAAAAAAAGAGTTGTGAGAAAGTCAAACTTTAGCGTAAAGAGCGAGGCGTTGAGGAGGGTACAGCCCCTTTCATATACGGAATAATTTCTGTTCGTTTTAAGATTTGATGTCGCTCCTAACTTTCAGTTTAAAACACTTTTTTTTATTTAAAGGCTGCGAAGGCGGGGGGTTTGGGGGGCCGCAGCCCCCCAACTGTGCCTCCTAATCCCTGTACGTTTTAAGGTTTGACCTTGTAACTCAGCCTCTTTAACTCTTTAGAAAACGTAGTTTTTTTTCAAATAATTACTACTTTAGATCTTTATGAGTAAGTTGTGGGGGATTCTTAACTAGCCAGAAGGCACTATATGTATACTTTTAGTACTACGACTCCAGTTACTGTAACTAATGACGCTTTGAGTATTAAGGAGTGTTTAGGGGGAGTTCCAATTAAACAAAAATACAGTATACATGCAGGTTCTCAAAAGGCATAGAAGCAATATCATAGGCAACATCACTCTATAATAGCTAGAAATATCCTTGAAACATTTAAACAGGCTAATTCGATTCAAAATTAAAAGTTCTAGGGTCCTTTCTAAGAGTAAAAAGAGATTGGAGGACAATCAACCCGTCTTTAGAGCCAATTTATTTCCCAAACACATCTAGTCAAAATTTTGAGACAACTATTTTGTTCAGCGTAGTAAAACAGTCCAGCAACTATGTCTTTAGGGACATTGGGCATGTCAAACTCCCACACTATGGATTCTTATAAAAAAAAAAAAAATAATTTTTTGTTAATGAAAATGACTTTTTCAATAAAAAAATACCAGAAATTCAACTAAAAAACTTTTTCCACAAAACAAGCTTTTCAAAGAAAAGTAAAGAGCTCCATTAAGCCAAAAATGGGCAGAAATGAAGTCAAGTAATCATCCAAGTGTAAAACGACCACAGATCACTATCAATAAATAGCCAAGTCAAACACAAAACGAGCAAAAATAAACATTAGTAGGGCTGATAACCCCCATGCCTTCTCAAGACCAGAACATAATTTTTTCTTTAATGAAAAAAACATATTGTTAGATGTTTTCACTTTTTTTTTTCTAAATTTTTTTTTTAACAATTTTTACTTTAAGGGATAAATATCAGAATAGGTAAATTAAACTAACAATCCAGAGTCATTTTTTTTTTCAGTAAAGCCTAAGTTATGTTATGGTATTGAGAAGGCCTGGGGGCTGTCAGCCCTAGTAATGTTAATTTTTGCTCGTTTTGAGTTTGACTCGGCTATTTATTATACTTTCTGTTTGTTTTGAGTTTCACTTAACTGTTGATAGTGATTTGTAGTAGTTTTACACTTGGAAGACTTTATTTCTGCCCATTTTTGGCTTAATAGAGCTCTTTACTTTTCTTTGAAAGCTTATTCTGTGGAGTTTTTTAAATTAATACAAATATATATGACACCGTCATTCAGCAAGGAGGGGGGGGCTGCCCCCCTTATGGGCACCCATGGCCTGGGGTTCTTGTCCCCTCTAGCCCCTCATAGATCCAGCCCTGGACATACACACAGGATTTTGTTCCCAGGGAGAGGATTCACAGCTTTGAAAAAAAGTTACCATGTAGTCCTGAGTTACATGGTAAGGATAAAAAGTTAGAAAGACAAATTGGAATGGTCAAGATTTGGGGGAGGGTGGGCTGAAAAGCTTGGTTTATATTTAAAAGATTAGTCCAAGGCCGCGTTAAAACGAGAAAAGATATGTTATCAAGGATGTATCCAGAATTTTTGTTTGGGGGGGGGGACAAAAAACTTATCAATAATTTGTTTATATGCATTTTTGTTACATTTTTATGAGCTGGACAATTTTTAGAAGGGGGGAGCAAACGTGTACAAACAAAATCATACTTCTGTTCCTAGTCATGTGCATTCAAGTGTTCTGTCAAGAATTGGTTCCAATGTAGCTTGGATATTCTAAAAGTCTGCTCTGGACCTATTTAGAGCTGTTGGTTGTAAAACTTTTAGGGACTGGCCTCTCATGGTTTGAAGTTTTCCAGGCTGAATATACTTTTGAAAGCTGAATTTTTCCAGTTTATTTATTATATATTATATGCTTTATATATTTGTATTTGGTCCCTTTGCCTGTATCTATACTTTGGGGAGGGTAGGTGGTGTTTTAGCAGCTGATCCTTGTGGCTCATCTCTTTCAAATCCCAGAAGAAGTTTTGCAGCATGCCAATGGATGTTTTCTATTTGCTAATGGATCGGCTGTGTACTGGGCTCTCTATATAATGTTACCAGCATTCAACAGTAGGCCTCACAAGTCCTTTGAAGAGCTTCAGAAATATCAGGTTGTTAATGTGTTTAAAACTCCATCAGATTAGTCCTACTTATTGTGATGCTTTTGTAGTAATTCAATTATTTGTGTTCATGGAACTTTAATTCAGAGCAAATGATAATTCCAAAATTTCTTTCAGATCCCACTTGAGTTAAGGGTATCCATAGACCTATAGTATCCTTTATTGTTAATTGTGGAGTAGGTGTCTCTTGTGTTTCCTATACAGGTTACCCTAGACTTGCTTGAAATTCAGACATAGGCTCTGTAGATTAGTAGTTAGCCTGTCATTATCACCTTGATCAAGAATGGTGTCTGTTGGGGATATTATTTTTCTATATAGTTTGGTATAATCTCCTTAGGTCTTTATTGTGCTTTCAATACCCTTATTGATTTAATTAATCTAACAGTTCATGGTAACAAACTGTAAGTAAGGAGCAATTCAGCAATATAGTAATTGAAACTCTAAAAAAGAAACTTTGATAACAGTCAACACATCAAAAGAATTTGCTTTTTATGCTGATTCCGAACATGTAAAATTTGTTAAGCTTAAAGGACCCTTTCATAAGTTACAAGGCTAAGAAAATTTGCCTGATTTTTGAAAAGCACAGAACCACCCATAAAAGTCAAACAGTTTAATGAAAATCACATCATCATATTCAGCTTATAAGAGAAACATATTGCAGAGGTTTTAAGCTCCTATTTACAAAAAAACGTGAAATTTTGTATTTTGTCAGAAGAAAATCATGGACGTGTATTTATTTGTTTTTCTCAGGGGCGACCCCATTTATTTTATTCAATAAAGGAGAAAGTTTGTTGCATTGTCCTAGAAGATTGGGTGAGGGTTCATTCAAATGGAAATCTAGTGCCTTTTCTAAAGTAGCTAAAACGATTGGTGGGCAACCAGTCCTCCTATGTCCCCTTTTCTCCAAACATCTGATCAAATTCTGAGATAGCAATTTGGTTTAGAATATTTGAAAGCTCCAATAACTATCCCTGAGGATGAAATGGCCCCTTAACAGTCCCTGAAAAAAGAGCTATAAGTTAGGTAGCTTGCCCATTAAATATATATATATATATATATATATATATATATATATATATATATATATATATATATATATATATATATATATATATATATATATATATATATATATATATATATATATATATATATATATATATATATATATATATATATATATATATATATATATATATATATATATATATATATATATATATATATATATATATATATATATATATATATATATATATATACACACACACACACACACACACATATATATATATATATATATATATATATATATATATATATATATATATATATATATATATATATATATATATATATATATATATATATATATATATATATATATATATATATATATATATACATATATATATATATATATATATATATATATATATATATATATATATATATATATATATATATATATATATATATATATATATATATATATATATATATATATATATATATATATATATATATATATATATATATATATATATATATATATATATATGCATATGCATGTATATAGTATTTGTTATTGGTGAAACATATAGACATTCTTTAGGAGTAGGGGGGGGGAGAGGAGCAATTTTAATGGGAAAATTTTCTATACTGAGAAAATTTTCAGGTGGGGACTTTCCCAAAGAGGGGGGAGGGGGATTTCCTGGCATGATGTAATAAAGGGCAAAAATTTAATATCAATAAAAGAAATTTCACCTGAAAGTAAGGAACAACATTGCAACTTAAAACAAAGAGAAATTATTCTGTACATGAGAGTGGCCCCTTCTTCAATCCCTTGCTCTTTACACTAGTTTAGCCTTTTATTTAAGAACAGCTCCTGAAACAAAAGGACTATTGAGTTTGAACAAGGAGTATTTAAAAGAACTTTAAAACTTTAGCATAAAGAGCAAGGAGAGGGCAGCTCCCTTCACATATGGAATGATTTCAGTTTGTTTTAAGTTTTAATGTTACTCCTTAGTTCCAGTTGACTTATTTTTTAAAATTTAATAAAAGGAAGAGGATGGGTTCCTCTTCCTTTTATATTGATGGGTTCAGATAAAATATCTCTAACAGACTTTATATCATGGTTTGTTATACCCAACCCTACTGGATTCTATCTTTCCAAATCTTGAACTTTCTGTTCTTGATATTTACAAGCTGCTTCAGTTTGTGATCTAAGTATGGCAGTGTCTGTGTTACAGACTCTTCTTTCTGTGCAGATTTCTGCACTCCAGGTCAAGATTTATCTCATTCATAGGTTCTGTGCTGTCTGAAGTACAAATTGACTTGCTGGACTATTCCTCTGAATTTTAACTTTGTTTAACCAATTTAGTTCTTTCCTATAATGGTACTGTCTAAGCTTCAGACTTAAGTTAGCTAAAAAGATGGCATGGTTACTTTTTCCAAAGTGGTGCAATGATTTTGATATTGTTCTTAGTTTCAGGACTATAAGTTATGATTTGGCCAAAGTTATTTTCACTCTTAATTTGTATGTATCTATTTGGCTTCATCATTAAGTTGCACTAAATAATGATCATTGACGACAGAGATAAAAGTGACTTGCTGGTTTTTTTCTTGTTCAATTTGATTTATGGGAAGTCAAAAGTTACCAAGGATGTAAATAGGGTAGCTGGTTTTTACTATGTTAGTGATGATTGAATTTGGAAGGACTAAAGATTTTATTATTTGCCCTGGTGATGGTCAGATTTGTTGATAATCAACATTATCAAACAGTTCATGGCAATGAACTGAAGTAAGAAGCAATGTGGGTCAACAGTAACTAGAGGGCTATTTTAGAGACCAGAATTCTTGGAGGGCAAGGAGCCTGCCCACAACCTGATTCCCCCATGTTGTCTGATCAAAATTTTGATATAGCCATTTTGTTCAGCATTGTTGAAAGGTCCAATAACTAAGTCTTTGGGGATTACATGACCCCCCCACAGCCCCTGGAAAAGAAGCTATATGTTACAAAACTTGCCCATATTTTTCACATATAGAATTTGTTAAAGGGATGTATAGTTCATAGCAAAGTCATAGAGCATTCAACTACAGATTAAGCAGTTATTGGTTTAAATTTGATAGTCCCAATAATTTTTCATTTGCAATTGTAATGACATAATGGCAATCTAGTTTGCTTGGTACTAGTTTTGTTTTTTTTTTTGCTGATTTTTCACAAACTTACCCTTTTTCTAAGACTTTTTAAATTGAAAAATCCTTTTTTTTCTAGTATCTTTAATAGAAAAAAAACTGATTCCACCCCCCCTAAATCTTGAAAAAATATATTTTACCCCCTTGGTAATTTCAGGTGAATTGACACTACTGAAGGAGTGCTGGGTTTCCTACCTCTCATGCAGGAAAAATAAAATTAATGTGTTTCAAACAGTAAGTAAGGAGCAATACAGCTAAATAGTAACCAAAACTCTAAATAACCAGACTTTTGATAACAATAGATACAACAAAGCAATTGAATTTTTATGCTGATTCAAAACATAAAAAATGTAACACATCAAAAGTTACAGGCCTGAGTTACAAGTTACAGCCTAAAGGCCTGCTTGTTTTCTCCCAACAGTGATTATACCTAACAAGTCATCCTAGAAGATCATGAGAGATAAGAAATATTTGATCAGAAATAAAAAGCTCTAGTTCCCTTTTTAAGTGACTGAAAAGTTTTCCCCTGATGTCGTTAGATCAAAATTTAGAGATAGCTAACTGATTCAGCATAGTTGAAAGGTCTGATAACTATGCCTTTGGGGATGACATGACTCCCCATACTCCCTGAAGAAAGGGCTGTGAGCACCAAGTTATGCAATTTGCAATTGCTCACACATAGTATTTGTGTATACTATGTGAAAAATCAGTGTGTGATACATGTTGTTATTAGGAAATATATAGAATTATTTTTTTGGAGGGGGAATTTCCTATGGGGAGGAAAGTTCTAGGGGGAATTTTCTAGGAGAGGCATTACATCAGGAGGAGGGAATTGCCTACCATTATTTGAAAAACTTATAAGAAATTAAATAAGAAAAACAAGTTTTTTCAGCTGAGACTAGGAGCAGCATTTAAACTTAAAACAAACAGAAATTATTCCATATGAAAGGGGGTACCCTCTCCTCAATACCCTGCTCTTTAAGCTAAAGTTTGACTATGTTAAAACTCTGAAAAACAACTCCTGAAACACAAGGGCTGTTTAATTAGAATAAGTGAGATTTAAAAAAAAGTTAAGCTACTTTAGCATAAAGAGTGGGATATTGAGGAGGGGACAGTCCCTTTCAAGAATAATTTCTGTTTGTTTTAAGTTTATATGTTGCTCTTTACTTTCAGTTGAAAAACCTTTTTTTTTTTAATTAATCCTGTACATAAGCTGTGCAGTCTCTTCCTCCATCCATTAGGTTTGTAGCTGCTATTTTGTATCCTGCTATAACAGACTTCACTTCCACTAGAATTTTGTTTTTTATCTTGGCTTTATTTCTGTGATGCATACTATGCAGGATGTTTTTTTTTAATCAGATTATTATTTTTCCTTCCCTTATAATACACAGGTAGTTTTTGTACACAATCACTGCTAATACTACTACCACCAATAAATCACTGCAGCACTAAGTCACCTGAGGCCAACACAGCTAAATATGCTCCTCCTCCATCCCAATCTATTCAAAGCCTCCCTCTTTACACCCTCCCAAGGAAATCCATTCACATTAAATCTTTCCTTATCATATCCTCCCACCTTGTTTAGGGGAGGCATACTTTTGGTTTGGCCCAAGACAATTTGCTAACAAGGATGATCTTTGGCAATTTGTCATCTTTCATCCATATAATGTGTTATAGCCATCTTATCTTTTGCTCATTACAGCTCTAGAATGCAGAATAGAACCACAATTTTTGTAAAGCTTCCTGTTTGAGATACAATCAGTCAGCTGAATACCCAAAACACCCCTTAGGTAATTTCTCTGGAAAATCTGGCAAATCACCCTCTATTTTTTGAGTGCCTATGCTTCTGAACCATACTTAACCAATGTTAATGGTCACTGTCAATCACACAGGAAGATAAATTTGCAGACAAAGAAGGTAACCAGCTTATATAGGAGCTATAACATATGACTGAATTGGTATAACAGAGAAATAAAATAGGGCTATTTTTTTGCTCATCAATGTGCTAAGATCTTACATCTTTTGTCAGAAAACACTTAAAGGGAAGTCTTTGAACTAAGATCTTACACCTTTCATCATTTTTATGCAAATGTCTTTCATCATTCTGCTCTGATCAGTGGTCTAAGAACAATGATGAGTATAACATTAAAATTCTTTCACCGTTGTTGTATTTGGCAGAAAAATGGCATTCTTTGCACTTTGCTAACATCAGTGAGCTGTAAGATCATAGAACAAAGATGAGTTAAAAAACAATGATCTATGCAGAAAGATGCAAGATCTTAGTTCTACAACATCTAGAGTCCATACTCAATTCTTCTTGACATGTATTGTCACCAATTGGAACAAATTATCTAATGAAACTGTTACTGCTGAATCTGTTGATGTATTTAAATGAAGGCTAGATGCTGAGTGGTCCTTTAAAGAGTGTAAATTTAATTGGGATGCTATCAAAGATGGAGCAGCACCTGGTCACCAGTGATTCTTGCATACAACGTTACTCCTAGCTGCAATTTAAGGTAAGGTAAAAAATGGCCCTATTATTATAAAATGGCTATATAAGTGAGCATCAGGAAGGGGGAAGATGTAATAGCAAGTAATCTTAGATTGATTAGTATATTTGGATAGAGCATAAAAAAGAGTCAAGTACTATGTTTGCCCTATCAATGTTTCAGTTATAGAATCTTTCAAAAAAGGCATCAAATGGCATGTTTGCTTTATTTGTAAGTCAATAGGCCTGTTCTTTTACTCATCTATGTGCTAAGATCTTACATCTTTTGACAAAGAACAATTAAAAGTAAAATCTTAGCACTAAAATCTTACATCTTATAGCATTCTTTTGCAAACGTCTTTCATCATTCTGCTCTGATCAGCAGTCTAAGAACAATGATGAGCAAGTCATCAAAGTTCTCTCATCATTGTTCTATATGGCAGAAAGATGGCATCTTTCACGCTTTTTGTTAACATCAGTGAGCTGAAAGATCTTAGAGCAAAGATTAGTTGAAAGAATGGAAATCCTTGCAGAAAGATGTAAGATCTTAGTGCAAAAGAAAAAGACTAATAATATGAACAATGAAAAATTTACAATATTTTGGAGCCACCATGCTTCAGAACCATACTTGACTAAAAAATGGCCCTATTATTATAAAATGGCTATATAAGTGAGCATCAGGAAGGGGGAAGATGTAATAGCAAGTAATCTTAGATTGATTAGTATATTTGGATAGAGCACATGGGTGCCCATATGGGGGGGGGGGCCCTTGCTGAATGATACTGCCTTATTTTTATATTTTTGTTCTGAGATTTCTATTATATAGCATTAAAATTGCCAATTAGATGAGGTTTGCCCCCCTGGAATTCAGCTTATGGGTGCCCATGATAGAGCATAAAAAAGAACCAAGTACTATGTTCACCCTATCAATGTTTCAGTTATAGAATCTTTCAAAAAAGGCATCAAATGGTATGTTTACTTTATTTGTAAGTCAATAGGCCTGTTCTTTTACTCATCTATGTGCTAAGATCTTACATCTTTTGACAAAGAACACTTAAAAGTGAAATCTTAGCACTAAGATCTTATATCTTATGGCATTCTTTTGCAAATGTCTTTCACCATTCTGCTCTGATCAGCAGTCTGAGAACAATTATAAGCCTATCATCAAAGTTCTCTCATCATTGTTCTATATGGCAGAAAGATGGCATCTTTCACACTTTTTGTTAACATCAGTGAGCTGAAAGATCTTAGAACAAAGATGAGTTGAAAGAATGGAAATCCTTGCAGAAAGATGTAAGATCTTAGAGCAAAAGAAAAGGCCTAATAATATGAACAATGAAAAATTTACCATATTTTGGAGCCACCATGCTTCAGAACCATACTTGATTACTGTTAATCACATAGGGACATACATTACACATTAAGAAGACTAAGTTTAACAGACCTATAGGAGCCATAACATATGATGGTGATGGTCTAGAGTAGGGGCTATGGAGAAGGAAGCAAGTTAAGAAAACAATTTATACAACATGAGATGTAGAATAATTGGGTAACTATTTACCAAATCATATAATTGAGTTACAACTAAAGTGAATAGGCCTAGGCTATACCACTTGATGCCTTTTTTTATGCTCTTTACAAATATAATTATTATTTTTGTCAGAAATGAATTTTAGCCCCCACCCCTATATATACCAAGTCAGGGTATATATTTGCACATTAGAGGGGTGGGGGTAATTTTATTTCTGATGTAAATGAGAGGTAAGTTTAAACTTTCCCCCATCCCCTCCCTAATGTGTAAATATACACCCTGAATTGGTATATATAGGGGTGGGGACTAAAATTCATTTCTGACAAAAATGATTAGGCCTATTATATTTGTAAAGAGCATAAAAAAGGCATCAAGTGGTATATTCACTTTAGTTATAGTTAACTCAATAATATGATTTGGTAAATATTTACCAATAATTGTAGCAGGCACATTTTTTATGCAACAAGCTAGGTTATTTGAGTTATATTATTGAGTTAGGACTAAAGTGAATACACCATATGATGCCTTTTTTTTATGCTGATTATGAATATAATAAGCATTTCTATCAGAAATGAATTTCAGCCCCCCCCTATATATGCCAATTCAGGGTTAAATTAAGTTAGGTATAGCCTATATAGGGGGGAGCTGAAATTCATTTCCAATAGAAATGCTTATTATATTTGTAATCAGGATAAAAAAAGGTATCAAATGGTGTATTCACTTTATTTGAAACTCAATAATATGATTTGATATAGCCTATATTGACCAAATTCTACTTTAGTTAGGCTACTTTTATGTATCTTGGAAAGGGGTGAGGTTTGGAAAATGAAACTTCCAGGGATGGGTCTACAGGCTAAAATATGTCCTGGGAAGATATTTTGAAGTACTTATTTCCTCTCCTTCTCCCTCTAGAGGATCCTGAAATTTGCCTAGGGTAAAAGACCTCTTTTTGGGAAAGACCACTTTTCTTTGGCATTCCAGAAAAATAGCAATGGGTTTTTGGACCACCCCTTTTTATTACAACATGAAGCAATGTGAGGGCAGTAACAAGAACCCTGCTTTCTTGATCAAATTTTCACCAATGATTTGTCAGCATAAAGGTAAAATTCTACTTTGGCTACTTTTTTTTATCTTGGAAAGGGGTCAGGTTAGGAAAATGAAACTCATTGACAAACCATCATTGGTCATGAACATTGGGTCCAATAAATTAAAATATTACAATTCTAGTATTTGGGCTATTGAAAAGGAAACATTTTTAGAAAACAACTCTTACTTCACAATATGCAGAATAATTGTTGCTTTATTAATGAAGTTTGCCTGGAACTCCACATACAATAGCCTACTTTAGGCTAGGCCTGTTTGTAACTCCGCCATTGTGCAAATAATGGTAAATTTGGGGCCGTTTTGATAAAATTCTAGGTCAATATATACCAAATCATATTATTAAGTTAGGACTAAAGTGAATACACCATACAATGGCTTTTTTTTATGCTGATTAAGAATATAATAAGCATTTCTATCAGAAATGAATTTCAGCCCTCCCCCTATATATGCCAATTCAGGGTTAGATTAAGTTAGGTATAGCCTATATAGGGGGGGGGGCTGAAATTCATTTCCGAAAGAAATGCTTAATATATTCGTAATTATCATAAAAAAAGGTATCAAATGGTGTATTCACTTTATTTGAAACTCAATAATATGATTTGGTGTAGCCTATATTGACCAAATTCTACTTTAGTTAGGCTACTTTTACCTATCTTGGAAAGGGGTGAGGTTAGGAAAATGAAACTTCCAGGGATGAGTCTACAGGCTAAAATATGTCCTAGGAAGGTATTTTGAAGTACTTATTTCCTCTCCTTCTCACTCTAGAGGATCCTGAAATTTGCCTAGGGTAAAAGACCTCTCTTTGGGAAAGACCACTTTTCTTTGACATTCTGGAAAAATAGGCCTAGCAATGGATTTTTGGACCACCTCTATTTTACCACAACAAGATGCAATGTGAGGGCAGTAACAAGAACCCTGCCTTCTTGGTCAAATTTTCACCAATGATTTGTCATCATAAATTGAAAATATGGTCTAAAATTCCACTTTAGTTACTTTTACCTGTCTGAAAAGGGTAAGGTTAGGAAAATGAAAGGTAAAATTCTACTTTGGCTACTTTTGTTTATCTTGGAAAGGGGTCAGGTTAGGAAAATGAAACTTTCAGGGATGAGTCTACAGGTTAGAGTATGTCCCTTTTAAACCTTTTTTTGTTGACCTTTAAAAATGTGTGTGTTTTTAAAGTGAAACCTTGAAAAATTGATCTTCTTCATAAATGAAGTACAACAAAATTGTTTTCAGCTTCGCAATTTTTATTAATTCCAATTTATAAGGTTTTAAAAATTGCAAATAAATTTCCTAAATTTTGAAAAAAAACATTAATCCGGATTAAAATTCTACTTAAATAACAGTAATTGCATTTTCAGAACTAAAGCTAGAGAATAAGAAACTGATAACTGAAAATTAAGGAAAAATGTTGTTTTCTCAAAACTTCAATAAGTATGGACCTTTCATGTTGGGAATTTTCAGGACCCTCTTGAGGAAGAAAGAGTGGAGATAGGTACTCCAAAATACCTTCTCAGGACATACTTTAGCCTGTAGACCCATCCCTGAAAGTTTCATTTTCCTTACCTAACCCCTTTCCAAGATAGCCAAAAGTAGCTAAAGTAGAATTTTACAAAATTAAACTTTCAGGGATTGGTCTACAGGTTAAAATATGGGTAAAGTTCTACCAAATCATATTATTGAGTTAGGACTAAAGTGAATATACCATTTAATACCATTTTTTATGCTTATTACGAATATATTAAACATTTCTATCGGAAATGAATTTCAGCCCCCTTATATATGCCAATTCAGGGTTAGGTTAGGTATATATGGGGGGGGGGGGGCTGAAATTCATTTCTGATAGAAATGAATATTATATTCGTTATCAGCATAAAAAAAGGCATCAAATAGTGTATTCACTTTATATCTAACTCAATAATATGATTTGGTAGAACTTTACCAAAATATGTCCTGGGAAGGTATTTTGAAGTACTTATCTCTACTCAGAAGATATTTTGAAGTACCCTCTACAGGGAGAATAAGCAGAGGTAGGTACTTCAAAATACCTTCCCAGGACATACTTTAGACTGTTAACCCATCCCTTAAAGTTTCATTTTCCTAACCTAACCTCTTTCCAAGATAGTCAAAAGTTGCTTAAGTAGAATTTTAACCCTTTTTCTTTGGATTTATTTCTGAAAATGAAATTCCTGGTATTTGAGTAGCCTAGAATTTTAAGCCATATCAATGTTTTTTTTTCATGATTTAGGAAATGTATTTGCACATCTTTAAAACATTACAAATTAGATGAAGCATAGTTGTGAAGCTGGAAAACATTTTGTTTTACTTCATTTAAGCAGAAGATCTATTTTGCAACATTCCACTTTTATAACACACAAATTGCTGCAATTTTGAATTTCATGCTGGTACAAAGAACACAGACCCTTATGGATAAATTTGACATATATGACTAATCCATATTATTGGTCTGATGCTTTAACATAATGTTCCTTTGATGATCATCTTTTGTCTTCTTTGTTGGCATATATCTTGAATCTAAAAAATATTTTTCTTGCAAATAAAGGCTCAAATGAACTATATTTTCAAGTTTTCTTTTGCATCTTTGTGGCATAATTTTGAAGTACATGACTAATATCTATTATTAGTCAGATATTTCAACACAAAGTTCCTTTCATGCTCTTTGTTTCACCTTAATCCATTTGAGAGCTTTAAGGTCCTCTGGACCTTTAGTGCTCTTGAGTCAACAACTCCCAATTGAACCTCCACTGCTTCTTCTCCCACTCATTGTCAAGAAGTTCCTCTTATGCTCTTCCTTGGTCTTCATTGTTATTGTATATGAAAAACAGAAAAAATAAAGCATTTTTCATGTAAATAAGGACTCAAATGAACTGTATTATCAAATATACTTACCTGACATTGATCCTTATTCATCTTTGTGGATAAATTTTGAAGTATATGGCTTATATGTGCTATTAGTCAGATACTTCAACACAAAGTTTCTTTGATGGTCCTCCTTTGTCTTGATTGTTGGTATATATGGCAAATTTTGAAAAAAATAAAAACAAATTCTTGAAAATATAGGTTCAAATGAACTGTAATATCAAATATACTCACCTCAAATCGATCCTTTTCATCTTTGTGCATACATTTTGAAGTATATGACTAAAATGTATAATTAGTCAGATACTTAAACACAATGTTTCTTTGATGGTCATCCTTTGCCTTGATTGTTGATGTAAGGAAAGGCTTAAATGAACTGTATTATTCTGTAATAAGTTGTGTTATGTATTAACACATTTATATAACTGTATTATGTTGTGGGGGAGTTTCCTCCTCAAAAACATATTTTCTATCTGGAAATCAACTATGCTGAACAAAATGGCCATCTCAAAATTTTGATTGGATGTGTTTGGGAGAATGATGGGCATAGGAGGGGATGCTATTTGCCCTCCAATCACTTTTGACTATTAAAAAGGGCACTAGAACTCTTGATTTCCAATCAAATGAGCCCCTTTTGAAGTTTCTTCAATGACCCCTTCCATATGAAGTACCCTTCTCTAAAGGAAAAAAAATAATAAATGATACATTGTGCCAACATTCTTGTATGCCCTTGGCATAACTTAAAACCCCGTGCCCCAAGGGTTGTGGGGGAGTGTCCTCCTCAAAAACATATTTTATATTCAGAAATCAACTACGCTGAACAAAATGGCTATCTCAAAACTTTTATTGGATGTGTTTGGGGGAATAATTGGTGTGGGGGGGCTAGTTACCCTCCAATCACTTTTGACTATTAAAAAGGGCACAAGCCACTCCAATTTCCAATCAAATAAGGCCTTTTCGAAGTTTCTACGACAACTCCTTTGATACAATGTGCCTGGGTATGGAGAAAAAAAAACATTGTGCCCACATCATTCTTTACTTAGGCAGTCCTATTGCACTGTCTATGATAGGAAGAAACTGAAGACGACGGTGACGGCAACGTTATTCTGTTCCAAAGACACAATCGCAATGAAATATCCTATGTTGCCACATTTGCCAGCAAGTTATTGTCTATTCCTGCAACTAGTGTGACCTCAGAAAGACTATTTTTGGTGGTAGGCCTGATACTGACTTAGAAAAGAAACGGCCTCAGTCCACACAGAGTGGACAAGTTGATTTTCATTCACAATAACTATAGCCACATCCCACAGTTCTAATATACTTCTGGTGTTTGCCTGAAGGAGTTCTTTTTTGATGCACAAATATTCAAAGATAAATGATGAACTTTGTGATGCAGTATTTGAAGTTTTGTATGCAGTAATTTTTGAAGAATAAAAATAATACTAATTTCGATTATTAATTCTGTTAGAAAAACATAGCTCTTAGATATTTCAACTATTTGGCAAGGATTCTGAAATACCACAGCCATTTCGTTTTTACCAGGTTTCTACTTCTCTTGATGAATAATGAAGAAGACCAGCATCCAGCCAGCAACTTGCAAAGTTTCTACCTCATGAATAGGTAGAATATCTTGTAAACAAAAATTGGATTTGAGGAAGACTAAAATCTATTCTATAAATTATATACAACAGCTTTCTATAGAAACCTTATACTCCCCCAGGGGTATAACTTACAACCCTTGCACTGAGGGCTCTGAGGGGATTATCATCCTAAAAGACCTAATTTCCAGAACTTTCAACTACATTGAACAAAAAAGATATTTCAAAATTTTGATTGGATGTGTTTTGGAAAATGTGGGCATGAGAGTCACTATTCAATCACTTTCAACTATTAAAAAAGGCACTAGCCCTTTCAATTTCCAATTGAATGAGCCCTTTTGAAGTTTCTATGACAATGCTTTCAATAAAAACTTTATGTGCCTCATGGGCATAACTTACAACCCTTGCACTAAGGGCTCTGAGGGGGTTATCATCCTAAAAGACCTAATTTCCGGAACTTTTAACTACGTTGAACAAAATGGATATCCTAAAATTTGCATTTTGTCAAAAAGTATTAGCAGATGTTTTCCCTTCTTCTGTTTGTGGTAATTTCTGTTTGTTCTAAGGTTGAGTTGGCTATTGATTTTAATCTCTGTTTGCATTGCACCTTGTTTGTTTATTGATGGTGATTTCTGCCCATTTCAAGCTTGCTTTGTTATTTGACTTTGTTTCTGCTCGTCTTTGCTTTAATGCAGTTATTTACTTTTCTTTGAAAAATTTCTGTCATGGAAAAAAAATTTTTAAAAGGGAATTTTGAAAGCAGCATATAACTCCCATCTGAAATCAAAAGAAATGTTTTTTGTTTGGCCTTGAACCATAGTGTGCAATCTGTGAATTAAAGTGTAGTTTCATAGAGTATGCCAAATCCCTCTATGCAGTGACCTTCTATTTGCAGCACAAAGCAACCCTTTATTGTGCATAGCTGTCAAATTTTTACTTTAGGACTGACTCTGCAAATATGCTACTATATAATAGATGCGATTATACGGTAGATGGATATCCTCGTTGTTTTTCAGTATCAAGATTGTAAGAAAAGAAAGTTTTTTCCTAATCTTCTGTCATTACATAAAATATATTTTTTCAGTTAGGCCTTATAGCTTTATTTGACTTTTTGTTTGTCAAATTAAGGGCTCACTAAGTATGGAGTTTCACTTGAGGAGTTTTTCACTTGTCAAATTGATTAACTCATAAACAACAAACAGAAAAAGTTAAACAGAACGTCCTTTGTAACTTGTCTTCTATTCTGAGATCACTTTCTAAATCAAGAAATCTCAGTAAGGAAGAGGAATCTAAGCTACTTAAATTCTGGAGTGATTGTCTTAAAGAATTTATCCAGTTTTAGAAAACACAAGTTTTCTCCATTGTGATTGGCAGTGGCTGCCAGAAATCTTTGTAAAATCTCTTAAAAATTAACTTTGAGAAATCGCAGCTTAAAGTTACTGACTTACTTTGGAAATAGTCGGATATATTGTCATGTTTTGGAAATCAGTTATACATATATTATAACTAAAACAAATCAAAAGGGATAACTGAATAAAATATAAATTCACAACCAGGAAAATATATCGCCATTTTGGTTTTCCGACAGGAAGCTGAGGGAGCTTTTAGCTCTGAAACGCAAAAGATATGAATTTGGCATTTCTTACTTGTAAAAACCACGTATCTTATACTGCATTGGGAATTAGGGTCTTTCTGGCCCCTGATGCGTAGTTCAGAGACAGACAACTTTCTTTCATCGACTGTTCTGTGGTAATATCTGATTTTAAGGGTTTTTCTGTGGTGTGACCAGTAAAAACATCTTTAGGTACATTCCGAAAACCCGTTTTCTATTATCACACCAAAATCAAATTTTAATTCTCGGCTATTGTCCATTTTCTGTCTACTAACAGGAAAAATACATTTAAGTGTTTTTAGAGTAATATGATCGCTACCAGATGAATTACTACGCAACCCATAAATAATCTTCTTTTAATTTCATCAACTGTTAGAAGTCTAAGGTGAAGAGATACATCAATCGGGTCCCTCAGTAAGGACTCGGACGTTGGATCACCACTATCAGGTACTACTGACATAGCTAAAATTCAGACCAATATTTGAAAAATAACTCAGAAATTCATTGCATATGTCCTTTTCAGAATTCAAAGTCTTTCCCATTGCACTAACTAATTCATCAGGTACACTATTTATTTTCAATCCAATCACTTCTTTTATTAGTCCCCAGTTTTTCTTTTTTTTTCTTTTTTTTTTAGTTTTTTTTTTAAATCCCACCTCCTCTCCTCTCAGTGGCACTAACAATAAAAAAAACTACTTTTAAATATTACAAAAATCTAAATGCCACATACATTTTACTAAAATTAGCAGCCAAAGAGTGGTCTTTGCATTATTGTACTTCTACTAAAATAATTTTTAATTTTTATTAACAATAAAATAAAATGCTCTCCCACAGAGAGGACGTCCCCCCTCCACATGAAGTCCCCGCTTGCGGTGGCCATTTACAACAACAGACAAAAATTTCTCAAATTCCGATTCTGCAAAGAAGCCACTACTAAAAATAATAAAAAAAAAAAAATATCCCAATAAAAAATAAATAAAAAAACCAACAAAAACCAAAAAAAAACCTCTTTTACATTATCATTTCAGCTTATTTTTACAACACACAAAAATAAACACTCTAATATTTACGAAAAACAAATAAGCTGAAATGACCATCAAACCCCATGTTTAAACTTCCTTTTTTTCCTTTTTTAATATTTTTTCATTTTTTTTTCTGTTTTGGCTGCTAATTAAAAAAAACAATTATAAATAATTTTATTTAAACTGCCTTACTGTCAACGCTGTTTTGTCATTCACTCATACAAAAAACTATCTCTTAACAATAAAAAACTCGAACTCTCTCCACTACTTACTTTCTCACTCTATTCTACCACCCGCCATATTTACAAATAATCCATAATTAAAAATAAAAAAAATACTCTCTCCACTCTTTTCTTATCTTCAATAATTCCATTTTCTTCTCAATTAAACTCCCAAAACCCTCTAAACACACCACTTTCTTTCTTTTCCTTCTATTCCACACATAATGACACATATTTCCAATAATATAACACAGAGAATTTTTCTTTTTCACTTCCAAACCCGCATTTATGTCAAAATTCACCAGCTTCTTCTTTTATTCATCGCTTTGATCTTTAATTTGCCAGTTTTTGCTTAAATCAAAAACAAACTGGAAAATTACCTTATTTTCATTGTACTTGATGAACTCGTGGTCTAAACAATCTTCAACTACTTCAAAACAAAAATAGAATTTTTTATCTTCATTTCTCAGGAAGCGTGACACGCTATTTCGGTAAGGCAAAATCATGCGTATGACTCGAAACATAAGCTCTCTCCCTTTTAGTTCCATGGGGAAAGAATGTAGGTTTCTAAAGGCATTCTCAATATTTATAAATGGTTCTTTTTCTTTTACGTGATATCCGTTATTTTCCTCTTCGGGAGTTAAAATCCTGGTTATCTCAGTTTTTATTTATATACTATCTGCCATGAGAAGCCCCTTCTCTTGCAGTTGCTTTAATATCGGGAAAGAATCTTTCATGAAAACTGGGACGTTTGTGTCTGAATTTGTTGAACTAGGATTGTTTAGTAGAGGAACCAACCACTCTCTGGTCATTTGAAGGCGTCCTTGTGGTCCATTTAAAAATTCAATTGTCATTCTAGCAAGCATATTTTGGCACAGTTTTCTAAAATCCAGTACTCCTAGACCTCCCGATTCCTTTGGGCAAAAGAGCAACTTCTTACTCAGCTTTTCTAGCTTACCGCTCCATATAAAACCGCCACATGTAGGTTTCAATTTTATTTGCTATAGGTTCCGGGAGGGGTATTACTGGGGCCAGATAAAGTATTCTTGATACACAATAAATGTTGACGAAAGTTGATCTCTGGAACAAGGAAAGATTCCTGCCTCTATCTTCGCCACATAGCAAACACTGAGTTTCGAGTAATTTCTTTTCCCGTGCGTTCTGCCGGCAATATCCTTTAACTGATAACTTCTCGCCAAGTGTCTTTACTGTAGGACTGACTTCCAGCCAAGTTCCCTTTTCCAAGCTCCTAATCCAACTCGCCTTTGCACTTTTTGTTAACGGGAGGATCTTGCTCTTTTTCTTGTGAGTCCTGACGGAAAAATTTTTCTCGTACCATTCTAGGCCCCACATTACTGTTTTAATGTCACTCACTCCATCGGCGAAGAAATTTCCATCATCCACAAAAGCCTCAGACTTGAGAACTAAAATTGGCAGTACTCTAATACCCGTTATTCTGGCTTCTATGTATTTTATTAACGGGTCGAGATAGATCTTAAACAGAAATGAAGAGCTTGGGTCAACTTGCCGGAGGAATATTTCAAGGGGGAATTCGTCAGTGAGGTTTCCGTTTATCACGACTTTTGCCGCTGCCTCACGGTCTAGGTTCTTGTAAAAAACGACATATTCACCACAAAACGAATACTTCACCGTCATCAGTTCCCTGAGGACATCCCGGACAACCGAGTCGAAATCTTTGATAAAATCAACGCATATTTAAACCCATTTGGTATCACTTTTCGATAGTTCCTCTCTTCGAAGGAGTAAATCGCGTAAAATCGCTAGAATGTGTTGGACTTTTCGACCCTTTATGACCCCGTGTTGGGTCTCACCCAGAATCTCTCCCATCAGCTTTCTGAGTCTGTTCATGAGTACTTTGGAACATAATCGGGTATCACTGGGAAGTAGAGAGATCCTCCAGTGCTCGATGTGTAGCAAGTCTCCCTTTTTTGGTACTAATGTGATGATCTCTAGGGGCTGATCTAGTGCAGTTCCTTCACATAGCATCTCGTTCATTGCTGATAACATGATTTCCGAGATTTCACTAAAAAACACTTTCTAAAAATCGTAGCTTAAACCATCTCTTCCAGGGGCTTTCCCTGTTTTAGTAGAACTTAAAGCTTGTTTTAGTTGATCTTCAGTTATGGGCTGACTTAACATTTCATTCTCGTCCTTTGAAACGTTTTACTTAAATTCAAATTCATCAAAAGCATTTGCTTCTCTTGTTCCTTCTTTCCATTTATATAACTCTGAGAAGAAACCGTATGCCCTCTTTTTTATTTCTTCGTGATCATCTGTTATCTTTCCATCATGTGTTTTTATTCTGTCAATTTTGCTTTCTTCTCGTTTGCTTTTAGCTTTCAAGATTGTCGCCAGGCTTATTTGTTCTCCCTCATATAAATCGTTTAAACGATTTTTTACTGTCCAGTTTTCAAATTTTTTCTGGTCGATTTCCTTTAATTGTCGTCTTATTTCATGGTATTCGAAAATCGGATCGCCTGTATTTTGGTCTATTTAATCTTTCAGTTGGCTAAGGACTTTTCTTAAAAATCGTTCGTGGGCTAACCGCTCTCTTTCGCTCTCCTTTTGTAGGTATTTTAGAAAATTTACGATCTGTTCTTTAAATTTAATCCATGCTGTTAGGTGGCTTTTTTTCTTGTTGTTGTTCTGTGAGTATTTTTCGGATTTTTTCTCGGATTATTTCTTTGTTTCCTTTATCCTTGATAGTATCAGGGTGTAGTTTCCAATACGGAGCTCTCATGAAACATGCTTTCCTATTTACATCCCCTATACTTGCTCGGACCACGTAATGATCAGAGAATAAAACGTGCTCATGCTGATTGAAATTTATAGACTTTTCGATCTCCTTGAATGTGTAAATCCTATCCATTCTACTTGCTCCTTGGTTTCCGATTCGGGTGAAAGAAGACTCATTCTTTTTCTTTAGAATCCACATGTCTGTTAAATCATATGCTTTTACCAAGCTTTTCAGATCTTCACTTACTCTCTTTTTGAGACTCGTCCCCGTTCTTGTTTGCACATCCTCTTCTCTGGCTACACAATTGAAATCTCCCATTAACAATTTACATCCAGGTGCAGGGAAGTGTCTTGGTATGATATTCTGAATAAAATCAGCTCTGGCTTTGATGTTATTTCTTCCCGAAGGCATGTGCACGTTTATGAGCGTGATGCTTTCAATCTGGAGGCTACATACGGTTCCATCTTCTTCAAATTTGAAGTTCTCCATGTCCACTGCAATATCCTGCTTTAAGAAAAAACCTGTGTCGAAAGATTCACTTGTTGAGAGAAATGAATAACCACTTGCCTCTATTCCACAGACACGAGAAGTGTCAACCTCCTGGACTGCTAATATATCAAAACCTGATGCTTTCAGATACTTCGTAAAAACTTCCTGACGTTTTTTTTTGCTTTAGCCCGTTTAAGTTCAGGGTTCCAATTGTTAAATTCATTCTAAAATTCTGAAAATGACAAAAACTATATTCATCTTTTTTTTATTCCTTTCCTTTTCCGTTGTTTGACTTGGTGTCGTTTTGTGTTCTGTCTGTTTTTCTTTCTTTTCGTTGGTTTTTTTAGTTACATGCAATGGATACTTAGCTGAGGGTCCTTTTTGGTGGAACCCCTTCAGATGGTTTTTGGGCGGTAGGGGGTCTCAGGATTCTCTTCTGGACTTCCTCTGGTTTCTTTGGTTGATTTGTTCCATTTTTCTCTTCAGGGTCGTGTTGCGCTTTTTAATTTTATTTAGCTTTCTCTAAATACTTTTTTGCATTATACTCTGTGCTCTTTAGAATAAGGTCTACGGCCGTCGATGGTGTCAATTTCCTTATTCCCTCTAGGGCACTGCTTGAGCCTGACGGCTGACTTACAACAGTCCTAGGCGTTCCCCATGGTTTAATATATTGTCTACCAATCGGATTTGGACTTAAAACACTGTTCTTTCTCATTTTTCTTCGGTTTCTAGGACAATCTTTTGCTTCATGAGTTTCGTCGTGGCATATGTAGCAGGCCTTGGGTTGCTCAGGGTAAAAAACATTTATTTTCTCATCCCCACCGAAGATATTGATAGACGGTGGTATTGGCGTTTCAATCTACATTAATGGGCGTTTCCAGTGTAGACTTGTATAAACTCGTCACCACTGTATACTTTCCTTCTGATATTTAGAACAGTTCCATAAACTTGTAGTTCTTTCTTTATGTCCTCGCTGGCAGCTTCTCCTGGGATTTTTCGCAACTAGACTACGACCGGGCGTCGTCCGGAGCTGTCCACATTTACAGGATATACGCTATTTTGGAATCATATCTTCGGTTCATTCGTTTTGCATTTTGATACGAGGTCATCTGCCAGCGTTACCGATTTCATAGTGACTCGCACCTGTCCGAATCTTTTAAGATCATCGGAGTCGATCGCTCTTACTACTCCAGCGTTTAGGCCCAGTTCCTTGAAAAGCCGATGAATGTCGATTTCTCGTACTTCATTTAGGACCGATTCTTCCATCATTCTGAAATCGAACACAACTGTACTTCTGGACATTTTTTTTTTTATTTTACTATATAAATAAACGATATCAAACTCTCACTCACACTTCATTTACACGCTTTCCTTTACTTTCTCTTAACAATACTCACAAACAAATACAAAAAAAAAAAAATCACAAATAATAAAAACAATCACCTAATTCTACACTCAGACTCACACACTAACTTACTCTCCAACACTCAACTTACCTATTCTTCCTTTTCGACACGCAAATTCTCCGACCAAAATTTACCGGACGGAAACCCTACATGCCAAAAAAATTCAGACTCACAGGTTCCCCAGCCAAAATTTAATAGCCGGCAACCCTGCACACTGACACTTCCGGCTACGTCACAGGTGACTCATACGGTTTCCTACCATTTATACACTAAAAACAAAGAATACAAAATAAAAATACTCCCAAATTAAACACTAAGACTCACTCTAACTCCTTCTTTAAATTCCACACACAAACTCTCCCTTCTTCACACCAAATTACATACAATTATTTATTATTTTTTTCAAAAACAACCACCATGAACAGCGTTGCCAAAGGTTCTGTTAGGGCATCCTTCGACCTCCTTAAACTTTTTCTCAAAATATTTCTTTTTTTCATTTCTTGAAATTGTATTCAACCTATTTCGATAAATTTTATATAATTGCTTATTTTCTTGTGTCGGGTTAATTATTTGAGCTCTAAACAATTTATCTCTTACATTTATTTGGTTCAAAATCACAGGACTAATCCAAGGTTTTTTACTTGAGTGCTTTCTATTAAACGGTTTCAATATGACTGCTTGACTTATCAAACTCTGCAACTTTTCATAAAATAAAACAAACTTTGAATTTGCGTCCTGAACTGCGCCTAGAACATCATACCAATTCACCTTTTCTATATCATTTTTAAGTTTTACCATCGCATTTTTACTGATCACTGGAATCCTTGATTGTTTGCCTTTAACCACCTTCGTGACAGTTCTAAAGCTAGCTGAAACTTTATAGTGGTCAGATACATCGTTGATAAGGACCCTGGGAAGACTCAAGGGTACATTAGAAAGGATGTTATCCAGAAGCTTAGCTGATGTTCCCGTAATTCTTGTAGGGATGTTTATACAAGGATGAAACCCATTAGATAAACTTCTATTAATATATTCAGTGCTAGCAGATGACTGTTCTATAAGGTCAATATTAAAATCCCCCATAATAAAACATGGCATAGAGTTAATCGGAAGTTGCATTAATTGTTCTTCAAATAGGTCCATAAAGTCTTGGAGCAGGCTCTGTGGAGGTCTATATACTACAACATTTACATTTTGTTCCATGGTGGTTTTGATCTTTCAAATTAGTAACCTGGGAGGTTTAGGTGCGGTATAAAATACTGTAGGACTGATTTTTAATGAGAAACTTTTTTCGAAGAAGAATTTGAATTCTTTTTTTCAAAAAACTTATTTTCGGGGTCTGAGTCGGTGTGGTGAGATTAAGTGTAATGGATAATAGGAATACATCTGAAAATGAACATAAAGAAGTTTTTTTATTTTGTTTTTTGTAGTGAGATGCGTGATTTTGACCCAATCGAAACTTTCAAAGTCTATATTTTTATAATTTTAACTAAAATATTCTGTTTTCCTCTCAATCAAATTACATATGTGTGTTTATTCACCTTAACTCTCTTCAGGAAGGAAATTATTGTTTTGTGCATGATTTGAGTATGTTCCGAATTTAAAAAGAATAATAATAACCACAGTTAGTCCCTGGAGTATACAAGGGTCCAGTTGTTGGCCCAAGTTAGGCTTAGGTTTCCTCCATGCCATCCTTATTTCAGAGAATCATTTTCGATAAGTGTAAAATTAGTAAACATCATTAATATCACAAATGATATGGATGTAAGACAGTAACTGAGACTAATTTCAATTGTGACCTTATGACGCTGCAATAATGAGGCAATTGAAAGGATTTATATACAGTTGTGTCAACTCACGAAAAAGTGGGAGAGAGGGCAAAATCTATTTTTCAGAATATAGGTGAGAGGAATTTTTGTTATTATTATTATTTTTTATCGATGAAAAGATAGAAAAGGGACATTTTTCAATTATAATTTCAGAAAAGCCATTTCTCAATTAAAATTTTGAAAAAGGCATTTTTCAAAATCTAGGGGTTGGAGCCAAAATAAAATTGGAGTGGATATGCCTCCCCCTCCCTCCCCTCCACGCCACTGATCAGAGACAACGCTATAGCTTTGCCTATAGTAAAGGCCATACGGCTCCAATGTTTTTTTTATTTATAATTATTATTTTCCTTTTTTTCAGAGGCACTTCATATGGAAGGAGTCGTCGTAAAAACTTCAAAGGGGGTTCTTTCAACTGGAAATCGAGATTTCTAGTGCCCTCTTTAAGGGTCAAAAGTGATTGGAAGGCAACGAAAACTCCTTCCAGGTCCACCATTTCCCCAAACACGTCTAATAAAAATTTTGAGATAGTCGTTTTGTTCTGCGTAGTCGATTTCCAGATAGAAATTATGTTTTTGAGGAGGACACTCCCCCACTGCCCTCAGGGCAAGTTATGCCCTGGGGGCATATAAGTATAGAAAGCTTTGTCATAGAAACTTCAAAAATGGTTTATTCGATTGGAAATTCATAGGGCTAGTGCCCTTTTTAATAGTCGAAAGTGATTGGAGGGCAACTAACCCCCCTCTCACGCCTACCTTTTCCCCAAACACATCCAATCAAAATTTATATATCACACTTTTGTTTAAATTAGTTTAAAATTATGTGCATTTGGTCTTTTTTGTTGAAAACCCCCCCCCCCCCAGCCCTCAGGTCAAGGGTTGTAAGTTATGCCCTGTGGGTATATAGGGTTTTTATAGAAAGTATTGTCGTTGAAGCTTCAAAAAGGACTCATTCAATTGGAAATTTAAATGGTTAGTGCTAACAACCCTTCCACGCCCACCATTTCCCCAAACACATCCAATCAAAATTTTGAGATGCGATTTTGTTCTACATAGTCGATTTCCAGATAGAAATTATGTTTTTGAGGAGGACACTCCCCACTGCCCTCAAGGCAAGGGTTTTAAGTTATGCCCTGGGGGCATATAAGCTTTTATAGAAAGCTTTGTCGTAGTAACTTCAAAAATGGCTCATTCGATTAGAAAATTAAATGGCTAGTGCTCTTTTTAATAGTCGAAAGTGATTGGAGGGCAACTACCCCCCCCTCTCACGCCCACCTTTTCCCCAAACACATCCAATCAAAATTTTGAGATAGCCATTTCGTTCAACGTAGTTGAAAGTTCTGGAAATTATAGCTTTGAGCATGACGCTCCAACCCCCCCCCCCCCCCCCAGTGTCTTCAGGGCAAGGGTTATAAGTTATGGCCTGGGGGCATATATGGTTCTTATGGAAGGGATGCTTGTATAAACTTCAGAGAGGGCTCATTTGATTGGAAATTGAAAGTTCTAATTCACTTTTTAAGCGTCAAAAGATATCGCAAGGTAACAATCCCCCCCCCGCTCTTTTTTCCCAGATGCATCCGATAAAAATCTTGAGATAGCTATTTTGTTTTAAAAATAGTTAAAAAATCATATAACAAAAACTCCGGTGTTGACACAACCCCCCAGAGCCCGGGGGCAGGTGTTGTAAGTTATTCCCTGGGGGCATATATGGTTCTTTTGGAAGGGATGCTCGTATAAACTTCAAAGAGAGCTCATTTGATTGGAAATTGAAAGTTCTAGTTCTTTTTTTAAGAGCTAAAAGAGATTGTAGGGCACCTAGCCCCCCCCCCTCCGCGCCCTTTTTTTCTCAAGCCCATCTGATAAGAAATTTGATATAGCCATTTTTTTTTAAAATAGTTCAAACACCATACAACGAAAACTCCGGGGTCAACACAGCCCCCCAGGGCTCGATGGCAGGCGTTGTAAGTTATGCCCTGGGGGAATATATGGTTATTTTGGAAGGGAGGCTCGTAAAAACTTCAGAGGGCTAATTTGACTGGAAATTGAAAGTTCTAGTTCAGTTTTTGAGAGTCAAAAGAGATTGGAGGGCAATTAGCCCCTCCCCCTCCCATGCCCCTTTTTTTCCCGATAAAAATTTTGAGATAGCTATTAAGTTAAAAATTGTTCGAAAGTCAGATAACAAAAACTCCAGTGTCGACACAACCCCCCCGGGCCCGGGGGCAGGTGTTGTAAGTTATGGCCTGGGGCATATATGGTACTTATGAAAGTGATACTATTATAACCTTCAGAGTGGGATCATTTGATTGGAAATGGAAAGTTTGGATTTTTTTTAAATAATCAAAAGAAATCTGTGGGCACCTAGCCCCCCCCCCCACGCCTTCTTTTTCCAAAACCATCCGATGAAAATTTTGAGATCGACATTTTGTTAAAAAAAAATAGTTCAAAGGTTGTATAAGAAAAACTCCGGTGTTTATACAATCTCCCAGGGCCCGGGAGAAGGCGTTCTAAGTTATGCCCTAAGGGCATGTATGGTTCTTTTGAAAAGAATGCTCGTATAAACTTCGTAGAGGGCTCATTTTATAGGAAATTGAAAGTTCTAGTTCACTTTTTAAGAGTCGGGAGATTTATGGGTAATTAGCCCCCCCCCCTCACGCCCTTTTTCCCCAAACCCGTCCGCGCCAAATTTTGAGATAGCCAGTTTTCAAAAATTTTGCAAAAATTAGATAACAAAAACTCCGGTGTCAACACAACCCCCCCAGGGCCCAGGCGGTAGGCGTTCTAAGTGTTGTGATGGGGGCGTGTATGGTTCTTATGAAAGGGATGGACGTATAAACTTCAGAGATGGCTTATTTGAATGGAAATTGAAAGTTCTGGTTCACTTTTTAAGAGTCAAAAGATATCCAAGGGCAGCCAGCCCCGCACCCCTCCCCACACACAACCTTTTTTCCCCAAGCCTATCCGATAAAATTTTTAAAACAACCATTTCATTAAAAATAATTCAAAGGTCAGATAAGAAATATTCCTGTGTCGACGCAAACCCCCGTGGCCAAGAGGCAGGCGTTGTAAGTAATGCTCTGGGGGCATATATCGTTTTTATGGAAGGGATGCTTGTATAAACTTCGAAGAGGGTTCATTTGATTGGAAATCGAAAGTTCTCGTTCACTTTTTAAGAGTCAAAGGAGATTGGAGGGCACCTAGCCCCCCCCCCACCACGCCTTAAATGGCTCAGATAAAAATTTTGTGATAGACATTTTGTTAAAAATATTTTAAAGGTCAGATAACAAAAACTTCAGGGTCGACACAGCCCCCCAGGGCCCGAGGGTAGACGTTGTTAGTTATGCCCTGGGGGCATATGTGGTTATTATGGAAGGGATGCTCGTATTAACTTCATAGACGGCTTATTTGATTGGAAATTGAAATTTGTAATTCACTTTTAAGGGTAAAAAGTGATCGGAGGGCATCTAGACTCCCCCCACACTCCATTTATTTTTTTCCAGACGCACTTCATATAGAAGGGGTCGTCGTATAAACTTCAAAGGGGGCTCATTTCAAAGGGGGCAAACTTTTTTCAGTTTTGATACTTTTATGAAGATTTGACTACTTTTTTTTTTTTTAAAGTTTGATTTTGAAATAAAGAATTTTTTAAAACTTGAAACTTTATTTAATAAAAAAAGAACAAAAATTAATTAAAAAAAACTTTCCTAAAAAAAAGTTTTTCAAAGAAAAGTAAATTTTCCATTTTAAAATTAAGCTCAGCAGACACAAATACCTGTTAAAATTCAAACTCAAAACGACCAGAAATGACTATTAAAGAATAAATGAAACCCAAAACGAACAGAAATTCAGTTCAATTTTATTCTAATAAAAACATAACACAAACACCAACAACTATAAAGAACCTAGAATATAACTTTTTAAGCACCAAAAAAAGAAAAAAAAATTTAAAGTAACACTGAAAAAAAAAAAAAAACATTGGTAATTAGAGCAAATTTGTTAAAAATGGAAAGATTAAATTATATTATCAAGTTTTGTTACATTTTTATACAACTTGCAGAAACTTGTGGCTAGTTCAACACTGGAGGGAATTTTGTTCCATTGAATAATAGATTTGTAAATGAGAGATTGCTGGGCAGCACTTGAAATGCATTTAGGAATTTTAAAGGCTCTATTGGATGAACGGAGACAGTGGGCTTCCGAATTATTAGTATTATAATAGGTTAGTAGTTGAGGTGGAAGATTATTGTGGAAAGCAGAGTAAGCAAGCAATAAGTTTAGTTTTTGTATAATTTGATCAAGTGGACCTATGCCAAAATCTAAATACAAATCACAGGTTGGATACAGACGGAGAAGCCGAAAAACTGCCTTAATGGCGCAGTTTTGGGCAAATTTGAGTTTTTAAGTGAAGGACCGTTTTGTGTTTCCCCAAACTGATCCGCAATAAGAAAGGTAAGGAAAAATAAAGGAATAATAGAGGGTAACTAGGATGTCAGGAGGAAGAAAATAATTCACACGGTTAATCATAGCTACTTGTCTCAAAATTATTGCTGTTATGTAAGAAATTTTGATTAGAGAATGACAAGCATGAGTCAATAAATACACCAAGAAACTTGGCAACCTCCACTTGTGGGAGGATGTCGGAGGAGTACCTGAGACCAAGAGCAGGTTGAATAACGTCATTGTTGCAGGAGGTTCTGAAAAATACTATTTGACTGTTTTTGCTATTAATGGTCATGTTATTCGTAAGGCACCACACCTGGACTCTGTTCAGAAGGACTTGGGCAGACGTTATTGCCAATGGTAGATTGGTGCCAGTGATGAAGAAGTTGCTGTCATCAGCAAATAATACAGGATACACTGAAGGGCCCAGGTCTATAACAAGATCATTGATATATAGGAGAAATAAAATAGGGCCTAGAACGGCGGACACCCCTCCGAACAGGTAAGGGCTGAGAGGATACTCCACCCAGGCTCACACTCTGTACACTTCCATATAGATAAGAATCAAACCAAAAGAGGGGAACACCACGAATACCGTAATTTTTTAATTTACTTATTAAAAAACTATGATCGACCATGTCAAAGGCCTTTGAAAAATCCAAAAATAAGCCCAATACAGTATTTTTAAGGTCGAGGTGTGAGTGTATGAACTGTGTGGCGTCAATTAGAGCATGAGAAGTTGAGAATTTCGGCCTAAAGCCATATTGGTGAGGAGAAATCAAGAATACGGAGTGCTGACTGTCAAACAGAAAGGGAGACAGACGTCTGAAGATAATTCTCTCGAGCACTTTGGATATAACAGGAAGAATTGAGATTGGACGATAATTACCTATCTCAGTTGGATCACCCTTTTTAAGAACTGGAATAACAATGGCTGACTTTAGTAAATCAGGGAAAACTCCGTGGTTTAAAGATAGGTTGGCAATATGCTTGATGGGCTCGTAAACAAAAGGAGATATGGTCTTCAGGAGCCTATTACTTAATCCAAGACTGTCAGGAGTAAAACTATTAGGGAGAGAACCGATGATTTGAAGTACCTCATTGCTATCAGTTGGGCAGAAAAAACATGGATATAAAATTGAAGCAAGGGAATACAGCCTGTGAGGAGGAGCGGGAGTCAGTATGAGGAACATTAGAAAAATAATTATTAAATGCATCAGGTGCATGTAAAGGGTCAATTAATCTACCATTTGTGTCTTTAAGGAGAATAGGTATAGACTTTGATTTTCTATTTTTAGAGAGTATATCATTAAGGATGGACCAAATCTTTTTCAGGTTTCCTTTGCAATTGAGAATTTTTGTATAATAATAATTTTTCTTCGCTTCACGGATGAGTTTAGTGTATAAGTTTTTATAATGTTTATAATTAGATAGGTCAATATCACAGGCTAACTTATATAATTTGTTTTTACGATATGAGGAGACAATGAGGCTATGTGACATCCAGGGGCAAATAGGGATATTTTTCCGGTTAGGTTTACGAATAGGAAAAGTTGAATGGATAATCTCACTTAGCCTTTGCGCGAAACCATTTGTGGCTGAATTTACCTCTTGAAAATTTAAGACATCGGACCAGTCAGTGGTTCCTAGGCAATCGATAAAATGGTTTATATTTTCAGAGCTGTAATTTCGAGTAGGTGTTGTGATATTATTGACCGTAGAGGTAGTGGCTGCGAAGGTAGTGACAAGTAAATAGGAAAATGGTCTGACAGATCCGAAAATATTATATTTGAGGACTGGTCATTTCCCAGGGAAGTGGATACAAAAATGTTGTCAATTATTGTTGAAGTTGATCTCACAGGATCGACTCTACTGGGGAAAAAAATTGTGGGTAGAAGACCACTCGCGGTTACCGATTCAAAAAAAAGTGTCAGATTCAGAATTTTTACCAACATTGAGTAGGTTGCAATTAAAGTCCCCAAGAACTATTCCCTTTTTATGGGGTAGGTTAATAAAATTAGAAAAATCATCAAACAGATTACAAAAACATGAGGTCGGAAATGGAGGAGGTTTATAAAATAAGGAGAGTATATAGGAATTTTGGCCGATAACTATGTTTACAGTTATTGAATAAATACATCTGAGGTTTAGTTGTGTAGAGAAAATAGATTCGCACTCTGATAGCCTGGTAAAATTTACATTCGAACGGATGTAAAGTGAGATACCACCAGAACACTTTGTCAATCTCCTGGGCATATGGATTATTTGGTAACCAGGGAGTGAAAAATAACTAGTGTCATCATTATCGGAAAGCCATGTCTCTGTTAATCCTATTACATCAAAAGGGCAGACACAATTAAATGAAATTAAATCTTTAAACTTGAACCACATCCCGGATGCTTCTGATGTTGAAACAAAGAACATTAAGGGAATTATTATTTACTAGTTTTGGCTTCACATTGGTAGCAAAGTCGAAAAAATCAAGGTATCTACTGCTAGTAATTGTTAGGGTAACAGGGGGGGGCTGCTTATAACGTTGGTATGCTGATTATCATCTAAATCGGGATTATTAAAGGCAATGTTATTAGAAAGGGATCAATTAGTTAAAAACGAAAAGTCACACATTAGTTAGTCGTCGGGGGTTCTGATTGTGACTAAATCAGCCTATGTTGGCTTAAAAAACTCTTAATTTGAATTTCTGCTTCAGAAACTATGGTCTCGCCGAAGTGGGTTTTTGCCAAATTCTTCAGAATAATGCATTTCAACTGATTGGGTAACTCTAATTGGGAGATGAGCATAGAGGTAACTGTAAAGCTGGCTAATTTAAAGTACACGTTTGTACATTAGCCCTCGGATTGTTCTATCTTCTGAGGCCTATTTATAAGATATATTCTGTCCATAAAGAAAAGACAAATGTAATATTCTTAAAATAATGTTATTTTGTGTCTATTATATCTTACGGTTTTTGGAACCAGCAAATCAAAGTTATTGTCAACACAGCTCTTAAATTCTTATTTAATAGTTTCGAAATGACAATTAAAAGTGGTCATAATTTTGTTTTCTGTGCCCAGCATTTCTTAGGTCAATATGGTATTTTGCCAAGGAGGATAACTAGTTCCTGTTCAAATGAATTTTGGCATGCAGTAAGTTAAGAAATGCGTACAAGTATAAAAGCAAGCCAAGTTGTGATACATCCGCAGCCCTATTATTTGTAATTTGCTTTTTGTGTTTTTTTTCCTTTTTTGAGGTTCATTGTGTATTAGATACATGAAAAGCCTCAAGGGGGAGATTATCAAAATTCATAGATTTTAGACCCTTATTTATGTTTTATTGAGACTCCATGACCTATCTGCCCAATTGACCAGTGGAGTTATTTGCAATAAGCTTTTATAATTTTTCCCATTTTTTTAGTATGTTTTTTTTGTGTATAGCGTACATGGGAAGCCTCTAAACTAAGATTATAAAAAATCATAGATTTGATACCCATAATTCTGTTTTTTATGCTTCTTTGTCATATCTGCCCCCATGACTAGTGGAAGGTAGATTATAGCATATATGTAAGGCTTGTTTTACCCCCCCCCCCCAAGAAAATTGATAATAATCAGGGTATATGGGTCTGACATGCTCATCTTTTACACCATTCTATGGAATTCTAATAATCTTGTGTACAATTCAAATTTAATTCATTGCCGAAAAGAATCCATAACATTAAAAACTTTGTACTTGAATTGGGACACAACCTTTGCAGCTCTTCCAGGTGCTAGGAGGTGGCAGGTAGAGGTGGTATTCCATTGTTTGCGGTCGAGGGTCAAAGGGGCAATGATTTCAAGTCGAGATGGGTTTCATCGGTACCCATGTCGTCTGAACCCACGAATAGGTTCGAGGTCAGATTCGACGGTGTTCATCCAGGATTTTGACTGACCTCCACGCTTTTTTCAGCTCAGGAGTGGTTTGCAACAATGTGTCCTTAAAGAAAATGAGTTATCAGGTCTGCGACAAGCATGACCAGTTCAAGAGAGACGGTTGTGGCGTCTGATGGTTTCCAGGTCGAAGTTTTGTCTGTAACGTTCAAACTAAGGCGAGAATTCCCTGTTGATTTGGGAGCAGGCATGTTTTTGTAGCATGTCTGGATTAGGCGAAGGATCTTTGGCGGTAATCAAGTCCTCGCGATTGTCTGTTATTTCCATACTATTCACGGGAATAAGTTTAATTGACTCAATATCTCAGACAACACTCTTTCGCATGTTAGCCGGCATCTCGTCAAGGCTAGGTTGATGGAGCCGTTGCTTTTCGCTGAGAGCCTATTGACAGAGGTATCACATATGACTCATCCCAAAGATTCGCACCATCTCTTAGGCTTCGGAAAGTCATATTTTCAGCCCGCCCTAGTCTCAAAAGAGCTAAAGAACTAACGTTCAAAACGAGAAGACAATACCCCGTAAAACATAATTAAGAAGTAACATAATTCACACAAGATAAATACATATTCATACGCTCAAAATGAATAAATATAAAAAAGAATTAGAGATGGTAAGACAGAATCAAAGGTAATACATGCCTTAAAAGAAATAAATAAGATAAATAAACATTTCAGCGAGATTAAATAATTCAAGGTTAAGGGAAATAAAACTCTTATAGGTTTTCATTTCATTTGTTGAAAAAAATCATAGAATATCATTTTCGATTTGACAGCCCCCCCCCCAGTAGGCAATTTAGCTGTCCTCAGCAAAAAATAGGATCTACGCAAAATTTTTACTTTTAGTTAAGGATGGACATTCCCTATTGGTAACACACCGAATTCAGTGGTGCAGCTAAAATATTATATCTTTTACACTTTTTGAGGTACAACTTAGTATCTGAAGATGATAAAAACAGATTTCATCAGTTTTCCGCGGCTAAAACCTAGTACAGACGTACTAGAATGACAAAGCCTAGTATCCACGTCCAGCATAAAGTGGGCTGCAAAGATAGGAAGAAAGTGGACTTTGTAAAGCTTATTCATGAAATTCTCTATCTTCCTCCATTTCTCCATTTCCAAAAATAAAAAAATCACTGTTTTGCCATTTTCTCAAGATTTTGAAAAAAGATTTTGAAACACTGGATTTTGGAAGAGGATAGCCGACTTCGTATAGAATTGCAGAATATTAGTGAATGATGTGCTGGTGCCTAGATAATTTGTTTTTATTTTTTAAATAGTTCGATCTCCTGAAGGATCATGGGTAATCCGCCCGTGGATAATTGAATGTATTCATCATAACAGGAAAAACATACAGTATAATATAACAAAGACAACTGCTCAAGATGTCTTACAAAAGACATCTTCTTTGGCCGATTGTGTCTCATTGAAGATTAGATTAGCTTACAGCGATTCTCTTCATGTCTTGCTTTTGTATTGGCTTCTCTCGTATTTTTGCATCTAAAGGAAAATTTTGCTAATTTTAGCTTCGCTATTGAGCTTCTAACGTTTCAGCTGTTGCTCAATTTTCATTTAAAATTTACTAGTTTTGCTTTTTAGTTTTAGGTTTTTTTTTCTTTCTTTCTTCTTATTGTTTTTTCCTTTTTTTTGAATGACAAAGACTTACTTTCGTTACTTCAGCCGTCGTAGACGGTCTAGGAAAGAAAAGTATTTGAAGCAAGTTTCTGATTTGGGTCAGTCTTATCTTCTACTTTTTTTTACCCATTTCTGTCAATAAAATTAGAATCACTATTAAGTTCTTATATGACCAAATAATGTCACTTTGATTAAATCAAAACTTTGATTAAGTTATTAATGAATGTAGTTTTTATGTTATATCATTATTTTTGTTGTAATATTTAAGTTGCTTGATGATTTGCATTTATTATTGTTATGCAAGTAATATTATTGTTGCTTGTACAGTTTTTATTATTATACAAAAGGAATATTTGACCTTAAGTAATAATAACAACCAATCCCGCTTCAGAAAAACCTTAAACGAACCTCTTTATACATAAGATTTTCGCTTTCCCCCCTAATGTTTGAAAGAAAGTCATTGCTATTAGTCTAAGCACCAATTTTTCATCTTATAAGTGTGGAAACGCGTAATCCGGTATTTTGTCTAATGATAAATAAAAACTACCTATTAATATAATTAACTATCATAAAACCATTTCAGTCGTTCATGTAATTTCCCAGTTCGTTTAATTTCCTTCTTCAGTTTGGAGAGGTTTCCCAGGACACCTATGCAGAGGTAACTTAAACTTAAGTTAGTTACCACTGGAAATGACAGACACTGAAAACATGGTTTTGCTAGGACTTTTATACAAAAAAAAAACAAGTGTATTTACGTTTTTAAGAAGAAATGGCTCGCAAATGTAAATGTTTGTTTTCTTTTCGTTTTGTTTTTTTGGTTTTTGTTTTCCATACCAGGGTACTTCGTATCGAAGGAGTTGTCATAGAAACTTCGAAAAGGGCTCATTCGATTGGAAATTGGAGTGGCTAGTGCCCTTTTTAATAGTCGAAAGTGATTGGAGGGCAACTATCCCCCCTCACCATGCCCATCATTCCCCCAAACACATCCAATCAAAATTTTGAGGTAGCCATTTTGTTCAGCGTAGTGGATTTCCAGATAGAAAATATTTTTTTGAGGAGGACACTCCCCCACAACCCTCAGGGCAAGGGTTTTAATTTTTGACCTGGGGGCATATAAGAATGATGTTGGCACAATGTATTATTTATTATTATTTTTCTTTCAAGCAGGGCACTTCGTATAGAAGAAGTTGTCGTAGAAACTTCGAAAAGGGCTCATTCAATTGGAAATTGGAGTGGCTTGTGCCCCTTTTAATAGTCGAAAGTGACTGGAAGGCAACTAACACCCCTTCCACGCCCACAATTATCTGAAACACATCCAATCAAAATTTTGAGATAGCCATTTTGTTCAGCGTAGTTGATTTCCACATAGAAATTTTGTTTTTGAGGAGGACACTCCCCAACAGCCTTCAGGGCAAGGGTTGTAAGTTATGCCCTGGGTGCATATAAGGTTTTTATAGAAGGCGTTGTCGTAAAAACTTCAAAAAAGGCTCATTCGGTTGGAAATTGAAATGGCTAGTGCCCTTTTTAATAGTCGAAAGTAATTGGAAGGCAACTAACACCCCTTCCACTTCCACCATTTCCCCAAACACATCTAATCAAAATTTTGAGATAGCCATTTTGTTCCACGCAGTTAAAAGTTCTGGAAATTATACCTTTGAGCAGGACACTCCCCCCACAGTCTTCAGGGCAAGGGTTATAAGTTATGACCTGGGAGTATATAAGTTTTTATTGAAATCTTTGTCGTAGAAACTTGAAAAGGGGCTTATTTGATTTGAAATTCAAAGGTCTAGTGTCCTTTTAATAGTCGAAAGTGATTTGAGGGCAACTAACTCCCCTCTCACGCCCACCTTTCCCCCAAACACATCCAAGTAAAATTTTTAGATAGCCATTTTATTCAACGTAGTTGAAAGTTTTGGAAATTAGGTCTTTAAGGATGACAACCCCTACCCCCCGCATCCCTCTGAGCAAGGGTTGTAGTGTTATGCCCTGGGGGCATATAAGGTTTTTATAAAAGCGATGTTGTAGAAACTTTAAAAAGGGCTAATTCAATTGGAAATTGAAAGGGCTAGTGTCCTTTTTAATAGTCGAAAGGGATTGGAGGGTAACTAACCCCCCTCTCACGCCCACCATTCCCCTAAACACATCCAATCAAAATTTTCAGATGGTCATTTTGTTCTGGAACTTAGGCCTTTGAGGATGACAAATCCGTCCTCAGGGCAGGGATTGCAAGTTATACCCTGAGGGCATATAAGATTTTTATTGAAAGCGTTGTCGTAGATATTTCAAAAGGGCTCATTTGATTGGAAATTGAAAGGGCTAGTGCCTTTTTTAATGGTTGAAAGTGATTGGAGAGCTCCTCTCACGCCCACCATTTTCCCAAACACATCCAGTCAAAATTTTGAGATAGCCATTTTGTTTAACGTAGTTGAAAGTTCTGGAAATTAGGTCTTTGAGGATGACAACCCTGCTCACAGCCCTTACGGTAAGGGTTTTAATTTATGCCATGGGGGCATATCAGGTGTTTATAGACAGCGGTGTCGTAGAAACTCAAAAAGGGCTTATTCGATTGGAAATCAAAAGGCCTAGTGCCCTTTATAATAGTCGAAATTGATTGGAAGGCTTGACATTTTTATAGTATGATCGATGTGGGTACATTATATATATATATATATATATATATATATATATATATATATATATATATATATATATATATATATATATATATATATATATAATATTGACCAGGGCACTTCGTAACGAAGGAGTTGTCGTAGGAACTTCGAAAAGGCCTCATTCGGTTGAAAATAGCAGCCCTTTTTAACAGTCGAAAGTAATTGGAGGGCAACTAATCCCCCTTCCACGCCCATTCTCCCATTTGTCCATTATGTTTAAAAACTAAATTTTGCCTTAAGATTAAATCAAAATGCACTATGTTAAAGCTAATTCCCAATAAGGTATCTCAGCAGTATCCCAGGAACGACGGAGGGTATTATGTTCAAACTTTCGGGGTTAGTTCTGCTCTTAAAATTTAACCAAATCAAAATAGCTTAAGTGTATCCAAGCTATCAAAGAAAGTAAACAGATTTTTTTGCGAATGGTATCAAGTTTTCCATTTCAGGTCAACTAGAGGAGGTATGAAGGGTGTATGTTGTTAAAAATTGCTGAAAATTTTTCTCCAGCATACAAATAGCAGGCCAAACTATAAAGTCTTAAAAAGACGATAAGATTTAAAGATTATTTTCTTTTTCCCTGAAAAGACTATGTCAATATAAAACGAACAGAAATTAATTAAAAAACACAGAAATTACAGTACAGGAGTTACAATAAATAACCGAGTCAAACTCAAAACGAGCAGAAATTAACATGAGTTGGGCTCAAAACCCCTGTGCCTTCCCAAGGCCAGAACATAATTTGCACTTTACTGAAAAAGATACAAATGAATGTGCATTGTCAGTTTAATATGCATATACTGATATTTAGTAATCAAAATGCTAATATTATTTGATTTATTAAAGGTATAAAAGTAAAAATATTTATATTTTTTCAGTAAAGTGCAAATTATGTTCAGGCCTTGGGAAGGCACAGGGGTTTTGAGCCCAAATCATGTTAATTTCTGCTCGTTTTGAGTTTGACTCGGTTATTTATTGTAATTTCTGTTCGTTTTGGGTTTCGTTTTTGCTCATTTTTGGTTTAATGGAGTTCTTTACTTTTCTTTGAAAAACTTATTTTTCGGAAAAAGTTTTTGTAATTAATTACTATTAAAGAATAAATGAAACCCAAAAAGAACCGAAATTAAATAAACCAAAATAGCAAAAAAAAATACAACAAGTAATAGTATAAATGAATAAATAGATCTTAAAGCGAGTAATGCTTAGATTGAATATGAAAATAAAGCTTAAAACGAAAAAAAATATTTTGCTGATAAAGAATAAATGAAACATAAACGAAAATAAATTAAATAAACAATCGATGCGAACAAAAGTACAATAGATGTTAATATAAATCAATAAATAAATATTAAAACTAGTGAAGCTTTAATTGAATATGCAAATCAAGCTTGAAACGAACAAAAATCATTACAAACAAGAGTTTAGGTATCGCCTCCTCTCACTGTAAAAGTCTAAACCTACTGCGTCATTGGAGCTTTACTGAAAACCAATTTTATTACAAATATTTTCTTTTGTACTTAATATTGAAAACACATTAAAATTATAGTAAAATTTTTAACGGATGACCTTTCATCAATTAATATCATTCTACATCAAATTTTCAGTATAATTTACTAGATCTTTCTAAAGTTTTTCAAGACGCATATAGTTTCACTACAAACAAGAATTGGGATACTGCCTCCTTCCATAACTGTAAATAAAAACCACAAGCCTACTGCGTCATTGGCGTTTAACTGAAAACGAAATGTATTGTAAACATTTTCTTTTCCAGTTCTTACAGCATTGAAAATAAAAATAAAATTACAGTGAAATAAATTCTTGTACTGATGGATGTTTCAACAATTAATATCATTATACATCAAATATTCAATTTGATGTTGTTTATACTTTCCAAGATTGTTCAAGACGCATATAGTTTTCAGTAAAGCGCCAATGACGCAGTAGGTTTTAGACTTTTACAGTGTGAGAAGGAGGCACCCAAATTCTTGTTTGTAGTGATTTTTGTTCGTTTCAAGCTTGATTTGCATATTCAATTTAAGTTTCACTCGTTTTAAGATTAGTTTATTCATTTACGTTAATATCTGTTGTATGTTTGATTGCATTGATTGTTTATTGAATTTCTGTTCGTTTTAGGTTTCATTTATACTTCGACAGCAAAATATTTTTCTTCGTTTTAAGCTTGATTTGCATATTCAATTTATGTATTAATCGCTTTAAGATCTATTTATTCATTTATAATATTACTTGTTGTATGTTTCTTGCTTTGATTGTTTATTTAATTTTTGTTCGTTTTGGGTTTCATTTATTCTTTAATAGTAATTTCTGGTCGTTTTTAGTTAGGATTTTAAAAGATATTTGTATATTATGAGCTTAATTTTAAAATTGCCTTTAATTTATTTTGAAAACTTATTTTTAGGAAAGTATTTTTAAAATTAATTTTTGTTCGTTTTTGATTGCAAAAAGTTTCAAGTTTTAAAAATTGCTTATTCCGAAATCAAATTTTTTAAGAAAATCAAATGTTCATCAAAGTTTCTAAACTGGTATCGAAGAAACAATATCAAAGTGAAGAAATGGGTTTGTGTCAACCTCGGACTGTTTATTTTCTGATGTTTGAACTATTTTTAACAAAATGGCTATCTAAAAATTTTTATTGGATGGTTTTTGGGAAAAAAGGCGTGGGGTGGGGGTTATTTGCCCTTCGGTCTCTTTTGACTCTTGAAAAGTGAACTAGAACTTTCCATTTTCAATCAAATGAGCCCTCTCTGAAATTTATACGAGCATCCCTTCTATAAGAACCCTATATAACCCCAGGGCGTAATTTACAACGCCTGTCGCTGGGCCCTGGGGGGTTGTGTCAGCCCCGGAGTTTTAATGTCTGATGTTTGAACTATTTTTAACAAAATAGTCCCCTCAAATTTTTATCGGATGGGTTTATCCATCTGATAAGCCCAAAGGCGTGGAGGGCGGGAGGGGCTAGTTGCCCTCCGGTCTTTTTTTAATATGAGAAAATGAACTAGAACTTTTAATTTCCATTCAAATCAACCCTCTCTGAAGTTTATACGAGCATCCCTTTCATAAGGACCATGTACGGCCCCAGGACATAGATTACAATGACTACCCCGGGCCCTGGGGTTGTGTCGACACCGGAGTTTTTGTTATCTAACCTTTGAACTATTTTAAAAAATGGCTATCTCAAAATTTGTATCGGATGTGTTTGGGGGAAAAAGGGATGTGTGTGTGGGGGGGGGGGGGTTAGGTAGTTGCCCTCGGATATATTTTGATTCTTAAAAAGCGAGCTAGAACTTTCAATTTCCAATCAAATGAGCCCTCTCTGAAATCTATAGGAGTATCCCTTTCATAAGAACCCTATACGCCCCCAGGAAAACACTTACAAAGCCTACCCCCCGTGCCCCGGGGGGGGGGGTTGTGTTGACACCTGAGTTTTTTTATGAAATTTTTGAACAATTTTCAAATAACTGGCTCTCTCAAAATTTGTATAAGATGGGTTTGGGGAAAAAAGCTGGGGGGAGGGCTAGTTGCCCTTAAATGTCTTGACTCTTAAAAAGTGAACTAGAAATTTCAATTTCCAATCAAATGAGCACTATATGAAGTTTATACAAGCATCCCTTTCATAAAAACCATACATGCCTTTAGGGCATACATTAGAGCGCCTTCCCCGGGGCCCTGGGGGGTTGTATTGACACCGAAGTTTTTATTACCCGACCTTTGAACTATTTAAAAAAAATATCTATCTCAAAATTTTCATCAGATGGGTTTGGAAAAGGAAGGCTTGCAGGGGGGGGACTAGTTGCTCCCGGATGTCTTTTGACTATTAAAAAGCGAGCTCGAACTTTCAATGTCCAGTCAAATGAGCCCTCTCTGAAGTTTATACGAGCATCCCTTTCATAAGAACCATATATGCCCCAGGGCATAACTTACACCGCCCGCCCCCGGGCCCTGGGGGTTGTGTCGACACCTGAGGTTTTGTTATCTGAGTTTTGAACAATTTTTAACTTTATGGCTATATCAAAATTTTTATCGGATTCATTTGGCTAAAAAGGGGCGTTGGGGGATGTTAGTTGCCCTTCAATCTCTTTTGACTCTCAAGAACTGAACTAGAACTTTCAAATTCCAATCAAATCGGCCCTCTATGAAGTTTTTACGAGCATCCCTTCCATAAAAACCCATATATTCCCCCAGGGCATAACTTACAACGCCTGCCCTCGGGCCCTGAGGGGCTGTGTCCGCCCTGGAATTTTCGTTTTATGGTCTTTGAACTATTTAAAAAAAGGCTATCTCAAGGTTCTTATGGTATGGATTTGAGGAAAAAAGGGTGTGGAGGGGGGCTCGGTGCCCTCCAATCTCTTTTGACTCTTAAAAAGTGAACTGGTACTTTCAATTTCCAATCAAATGAGCTGTCTTTGAAGTTTACATGAACATCCCTTCCATAAGAACCATATATGCCCCCAGGGCGTAACTTACAACGCCTGCCCCCGGGCTCTGGGGGGTTGTTTCGACACTGGAGTTTTTGTTGTATGATCTTGAACTATTTTTAACAAAATAGCTATCTCAAGATTTTTATCGGATGCATTTGGAAAAAGGGCATGGGGGGCTGTTTACACTCCGATATCTTTTAACGCTTAAAATGTGAACTAGAACTTTCAATTTCCAATCAAATGTTCCCTCTCTGAATTTTATACGAGCATTCCTTCCATAAGAACCATATATGCCCCCAGGGCATAACTTATAACCCTTGCTCTGAAGACTATGGGGGGAGTGACCATCTCTGAGACATAATTTCAAGAACTTTCAAATACGTTGAACAAAATAGCTATCTCAAAATTTTGACTGGATTTATGTGGGGAAATGGTAGGCGTGGAAGGGGTGCTGGTTGCCTTCCAATCATTTTCGACTATTAAAAAGTGCTCTAACCATTTATATTTCCTATCAAATGAGCCCTCTCTGAATTTTATACGAGCATTCCTTCCATAAGACCCATATATGCCCCCAGGGTAGAACTTAGAACCCTGGCCCTGAAGACTGTGGGGGGATTGTCCTGCTCAGAGAGATAATGTCCAGAACTTTGAACTGCGTTGAAAAAAATAGCTATCTCAGAATTTTTATTGGATATGTTTGGGGAAAAGGTGGGTGTGAGAGGGGGGTTAGTTGCCCTCCAATCACTTTCGACTATTAAAAAGGGCAATAGTCCTTTGAATTTCCAATCGAATGAGTCATTTTTGAAGTTTCTACGACAAACCTTTCTATAAAAACCTTATATGCCCCCTGGGCATAACTTACAACCCTTGCCCTGAGGGCTGCGGGGAGTTTCTTCCTCAAAAACATAATTTCTATTTGGAAATCAACTACGTAGAACAAAATGGCTATCTCAAAATTTTGATTGGATGTGTTTGGGGAAATGATGGGCGTGCAAGGGGTGTTAGTTGCCTTCCAATCACTTTTGACCTTTAAAAAGGGTGCTAGAACTCTCGATTTCCAATCGAGTGAGCCCCCTTTGAAGTTTATGTGACGACCCCTTCCATATGAAGTGCCCCTGGGAAAAAAATAATAATAAAACATTGGAGCCGTATGGCCTTTACTAGCCTATAGGCAACGCTATAGGGTTGCCTCTGACAATTATTTATTGGTCTTATCGTAACAGAGTTTTAATACATTAATTGAACCATTCCAGAAAAATGTATTGAATTGTAGATATTTTCAGAAGTAATATAGCTTTTTGTGTACAGTTATTTCAACTGAACTTCTGATATCCTTTTAACCTTTATTTGTTGTTACTTAATTTGTTTCTTCTGGTGAGTTCTCATGATGGCTTGAATGTTGTTACCTCAGCCTGTATTTATTCAGTTGATGCAAGTAGTTTACACTTTTTGCCAGTACTCCTGGCTGTGCTCCAAGAAGAGAAGTATAGACAACACGTCTGCTGAAAGCTGTTTTGCCGATCTGTTTTCAAAAATCCGAGAAAAACGAGTTTAAAATTATAACATTTGTATCTCAGAATCGGCTATTGCTAGAGCGCTGATTTTTGTTTGAAAACTAAGAAGAAAAATTGCATATATTGTTGTGCTTTTTTTTATTCGTCTAAGGTGAACTGTTCCTGAAACAAAACGGAATGAATATCGGCTTTGGCAAAACCACCTGAAAATTCAGGAACATAGCTAAGATAGGGCAATCCGGATTTGACTCAGCGTGAATTAGAAAGGCAACTTTTGGCAAAACGTATTTCATCTGGTGGACAAATTCTAATATCGACAATTAACTTTACAATAAAATATAGCAAAAGATCAGCGGGAGGTCTCACATAGCAAGAAGCTCCTTGGAATTCAAGTCTTAACCTTCGGGGGCAGATGTTGCTTCGGGACAAACTGTGATTTCAGATGAAGTACTAGGTACCTCAGCTCTGTTACTAACTTCTAATAAGACTCAAATGGGTCACGGGGTCGTACAATTAAAAGTTTTTTTTGTCAAGTCTAGTAGCTAAGACTTCTTTGTGCTTCAAAGACCCTTCAATGACTCTATGAACAGCGTCGACCTCCTGAATTGTGGAGTGGCCAGGCTTAGAATACTTCATTGATATACTCTGGACGTGCGAAAACTTCCTCAGGATGTCTTGCCTCATGTAGCTCATTATTCGATTACGATTTTGAAGCCCTCATGAATCTGACCATGTAACCAACTTTCTAATGTCAGGATAGGTGGTAAACACCTGATCAAGGATAGCACAAAGACCACTGGAAATATCATTTCCTCTTCTACTAATATATATATATATATATATATATATATATATATATATATATATATATATATATATATATATATATATATACATATATATATATATATATATATATATATATATATATATATATATATATATATAAATATATAAATATATAAAATAATATAAATATATATATATATATATATATATATATAAATACATAAATATATAAATATATAAATATATATATATATATATATATATATATATATATATATATATATATATATATATATATATATATATATATATATATATATATATATATATATATATATATATATATATATATATATATATATATATATATATATATATATATATATATATATATATATATATATATATATATATATATATATATATATATATATATATATATATATATATAAACACAAGATAGCTTTTGTAACTCAGTCTTGAAAGAAAAACTGTTACTTCTGGCAAAACCGATTTCAGTGGTTAAATAACTACTAAAGCTATAATGTACCAGTATAACCACAAATGTTAATTAACTTTTTATTCAGTATCTGTTAAACAAGACGAGAAGGAAAAAGGACAAATAAAATGAGTGACTTTTTATTGAAGTTGAATTTTTAATTGCAAAAAACGTTACATATAACAAAAAATTTTTTATGCATGTAAAATAAGTCTAAGTTATTCTTCTGATTTCCAATGTTCTCGTGATCTCATTATCTGTTAAACAAGACGAGAAGGAAAAAGGGCATATAGAATGAGTGACTTTTCATTGAAGTAAATTTTTAATTGAAAAAAAAAAAAGAATTTAAAGATTCATGCCACAAAACGTTTTATAATTTAAATTATATTCTGATTTCCAATGTTCTCATGATGTAATCAATGTTGTTGCAGAGTCGTCAGCCTGTATTTCTTCAGTTAATCCAAGCAGCTTACACACTCTGTCAGTGTTCCTGGCTAAGTTCCAATAAGAGAAGTAACGTCGAAAATTGCCTTCGAGTCATGTATGATACGGGTAAACAAGTCAGTATATCTACTCCTCCGGATTTGGATCACCAACTAGCAATCGTGGTATCAAAAAATGTTGGGGGTTTCAAAACTGCTAAGTGGTTAAGGGATCCCCTTACAGCAAGAGAAGATAGCCCGGTAAGTAAACTAATAGATTGAAATCCCTATTTTCCTCTGTTAGGAACTTACAAGATTTATCTCAGTTTTGGAGGAAGACTTGATTTTTAAATGTCAATGAGTCAAATGACCAAATTCCTGAATGGAATAGTGATATCTCATTTAGAGATTATCTAAAATTACTAATATATCAATATTATTATTATTATTATTTATTTCTAACCCACACTATACAGAGGTACAATACGTGGAGTATTACGAAGAAAAACACATAAAAATGCACCGCAAATCAATATAGAAATCAAAGAATAACAGTTACAGAGTAACACATAGAATTTAAAAGAAACTAAAACAAAAGAGAAATAACATAAAAGGAGGGAAAAAAGAAGAAGAGAAAAAAAACTCACAACTTGCAGAATCTAATAAGCAGTAACATACATAAATATGGACGCAAGCTGTCATTATTGTTATCATTATTTGATTTTTACTCATTCTTTACAATACTAAAAAATATGGAGTGACCAAAGAAAGAAAAACAAACAAACAAATTAAGGAAAAATAACTTACGACTGAAAGAACCTGATAAGGTGATGGTGCGGAGAAAAACGGATACAAGTGGTATTTGAAAGCTTTCTGTGTAGTGCTTCCAGTTTTACAGTAACATCAGGAATATATTTTTTTTTTAATCGTTACCTGTTTTTAGGCCAAGGTGGAAGAAACAACAAAAATTTACAAAATCTAAAATAATTAATGATTGGATTAATAATATGTATCCTAATTGGATAGGGTGGGTGGTCTGAGTAATTTCTGCTACCATAACCTTGCGTTTTTATGGATTAGAGGACTGTTTTTTTTCTCTCTTTCTCTTGTTTGTTTGTTTGTTTTCATTGTTTTCGTGTTCTCTTTTGTTTGATTTTCATCTTTTTTCATGTATATGCTTGTTACTTCACGCATTACAATATTGCATAGCGTGGGTGAAAAAAAAAAAGTAACAATAAAAGTAACAACAATTAAAACAGATGGACTTAATCTATTAGTAAAATTACTAATAACTCATTCTTTCTATGATTCTTTCTAAGCAATAAGAGAGAACTAAATTTGTCGACAAAGCCCCATGATTATCGCAGCATCGAATAATTTACACAATTGAAGCTAATATCGATTTATCGCTACGATAGAAATAGATGTCAGGTACGATAATTTGGTGTGTGTACTCCGTTTTTATTTATAGTTCCATGCTATAAGAATGTACCATAATTTAAAGTCTAATAATCTAAGTAATGCTGATGGATGGCAAATTCAGCTTCGGTTGCTCATTGAAACGAAACTTTCCGTGCTTGATGTCTATAGCATACGCACAACATGCGCATTTTTATTTATTGACACGCACAATAAAATTTCAGGTAGGAAGGATTTTGTCACTGTTTTTACTTCGAAAATCTTTCAAAGGAATCTTTTTTTCTTTTTTCTTCTTAGAAAAAAAAAAGGCTCTAAAACTTTGCTAATTGAAACGAAACTTTTTATGCTTGATGTCTGTAGCACACGCAGAACATACGCATTTGCATGAGACACGCGCAATAAAGTTTTAGGCAGGAAGGATTTTGAAAAAATCCTTGAATGATTTTGTCATTGTTTTTACCTTGAAAATCTTTCAAGAAATCTTTTTTTGTTTTCTTTTTTTTAGGACAAAAAGACTCTAAAACCTTTTAGGTTTTCCTTACAGCCTTACAGGATATCTAGAAAAAATTTGATTAGAAAATAATGGCCAAGTCTTATGCGTGTAAACTGAACTCGAGTAAAGAAAAATTCGAAATTGCAGAAGCCCTTTATCCATCGCCTCAACAAAACTGGCTAGTAAGCATAAAATTGACACTAAGGTTGAGTAGTGAATTTCTCCTGCAAAAAAAAAAGGTTGGTGGATAAAATTGTTGATGGGCATAGAGCACAAGATCTTGTCTGAGGTGGATTCATGCAGCGAATTTAAATGTATTTGATTAGAGGGTCAGAATGAGCCCGATCTTGCACCCCACCCTCCAATTACAAACTTTTTAGTTGATAGTGTTTTTCTTTTCTAAAATTTGAGGTACAAAATGGTTCCATGGTCCCTCCAGGACCTCTCTCTAGATTTTTAACAAAAATCTAGGCATGTTTAACCGTGTTTGAAGTGGAATCATCCAAAAACTTTCGCTATGACTTATCAAAGGCACAAAGAAGGCCCGTGGCCTCTCCTAAACCACAGACCAGGGGTCAATTTTATTATTCAGGCGTTTATCCTCTGTTGCAAAAAATGACTTGTAAGTCAGAATCGTTAAGTATGCTCATCTTCGGTGACAAAGTGTCATACAGGTGCTAACTGATGCATATCCTATTCATTTCCAACACTTTATAGGCTAAAACAATAAAGATTAATACATTATATGTTACAACTTGGACAAAATTGAGTTGTCACTGGTGTACTAAAAAAAATATGAAACAAACACTTCATCAGACTGGTTTCTGAACGAGACGTATTTAGCCAGAATATACACAGTTTTAAAAATGATTTATACGAATTAAAAAAAAAATACAGGTTTTATGCATATTGTAAAAAAATTTCGAAAACAAAAGAAAATTTTCTTCAGGGGCGAAGGGTGACAGACAGGTGCTAATTGGTGCATCTTTTGCCCGTTTCCAATATATTATAAGTTATGACAATTTTACTTTATGTTAGTGGCTAAAAACGATATTGATGAGGATAAGGCGCTAACTGCACATGAGGTGTTAAGTTGTCACTGGTTGTACCATTTGTTTTTTGTTTTTATTCTAGACAGTAAAACAAGAGCGGACAATTATTGGCAGTATTACAAGCATTGTTGATGAATTACAAATTCGACTTAAGCCGCTTATTGAAGCAGAATTTTCAGTCCTTGTTGATATATATTACCGCCCAGAAGCTTTGTTCATCGCAGGAACGTCTGCTAAAGCTAAATGCGAAAAAATTGGCTTTATTAAGAAGTGAGTTACATTATTATAGTTAATATCGTTTTCTTCTTCTTGATGTAGCAGCAGGACCATGCGTTGTCCGTAGGGGCGTTCCGAGGGTCAGTTTATTGGGGGGGGGGCTTTCTTCGTAAATTTTACCGAATTGCTACCTGATTTATGAATTTTCTACAGAAATCAAGAATTTTGCTAAATTTCGGCCGATTTTGCAAAATTTCGGCCGAAATTTTCGGCGAAAATTTTACACAGTGCCAAAAAAGTTGGGGGGGGGTATTGGTGGCGCGTCCCTCCCCGACCCCCCTCGGGACGCCCCTGGTTGTCCGCTTCACCTACCATTCGGAATTCATATATTACTCAGGTCATATAATGACCTGATCTATTGTCAAATCCAATAACTTGAGCCTGAGATTTCAAACCCCCATTAGTTGCCGATAATTAACCGTGATTAGGGAGTTTCTGTTATTTCACGCTTTTTTATATTATTTGCGTAGAATGAGTAGGAAATATAAAATTAGGTGATATAGAATATTTTTACTCAGGCAGGAAGGATGGGTTGCATATGCAGGGAGTAGGAGTGATGATGGAAGCTGCTAAGTCTTGCTTGGTTGGGAAGGTATTAATAATAGAATGCTAGTTGCTAACTGAAATGTATTTTGTTACTGGTTCACGTTTTAGTATTTACGCCTTTTCTCTCTGTTTTTCCTGCCACTGTTAAGTTAAATTTTTTATTTTTGATAAAATTTACTAGAATTGTAAAAAATAACTTGCGCAAGTCCTATCACCCACAAAAATAAACAGTCATACTTTGGAAGGTGGGATTGAAAATGGGGCTGAACTAGGAAAAGACCGTTTTAGGTATGAAATAAAAGTGAGTCACGTGTTATTAAATGCAATTCTCACACAGGTGATGCTTTTTTATTTCCTTCATTTTCTCAGCTTGAACTAGACACGTGGCTTTAATTTTTTCCAAAAAAAATATTAATAAGACATTTGAGACAATCAACCTTAAATGCAACTTAGAAAACATGACATTAGGTAATGCAAGAATGCTGCTTTAAAGAAGAATGGCAATAGAAGAATGTTTGAAAAAATTCTAGATTTAAGTTGCCTAGGTAATGTGGTGTGGTGAATCTTTTTTTTTTTCAAAAATAAATGATGACACGTTCCTTCAAGTCGGTCTCAAAATACGCTGTATTTGCTGAAAGACAACTTTATTCTGTAGTGTCTTGACACCGCATTAAGGTCAGTTGAATTTGGTTTGAAATTATATTATTACATTTACAGCACACTCACAATCTAACTAACAAATGAAAGAGAAAAATTCAATCAATAATTTTTTTTGGCCTCTAGGAATAATCCTGTTGAGGACACACAAAATAAGCACAAAAGAGCAAAGCTTTCACAAGCTAACAACAAAGAGAAAAAAAATAATTTTCTTTGCCTCTAAGAGCAACCCTTTGGACCAAACATAAATTAAAAACTAATAAATAATAATAAATTTAATAAATTGATTAATAAAAATTTTAAAATAAAACAAATAATAATATGTAGTATATATATATATATATATATATATATATATATATATATATATATATATGTATATGTATATACATGTATATATACATGTATATATATACATGTATATATATATATATATATATATATATATATATATATATATATATATATATATATATATATATATATATATATATATATATATATATATATATATATATATATATATATATATATATATATATATATATATATATATATATATGTATATATATATAATACAAAGGAGTTTCGTTAGATTTTTCCTAAAGTGAGCAGAGTGTTAATCTCCGTCTTAAATGCTCTGGTAGACAATTCTAAACCCAGACACATCAGCCAAGAAAACGGACCAAGTAGTCAGTTAAAAGGGCACAATCAACAGTTGCCTTTCTCCTGATAATTCTTGGCGCATTTCTGCCCGCGAAAACAGTTTCGAAAAGATGAAGGCAGAAAAGAATTTAAGAAACTTATAAACAAAAATCGAGCAAGACACCTTATAAAAGGTGTCAGGTAACAGTGACGAATTGACTTCTTGAATCAGATGTAATGCTTTCTTGTTCAGTTTTATTAAAAACAGCTCTATTCGTTTTAAAGGTTGACGTTCAACCCAACGAACAGCAAAGTATTTGTAATGACGTGAAATTTATGTAGTTTAGCCTATGATTTAATAAACTACGAAGAAAAGAGCAAATTTCTTTAGCATCGCAGATAATTGTAAGTGTAGGAGACATGTGTCATGCCTTTACTCTGCCCTGGCCCCAGTCTTATTAAATGAAATAATAAACTCAAACGAAATCCCAAGCAATGGATTGGGTCAGTAGATGGTAACACTTTTGGACCCTTGGGGAAATGCTCCTTTTTAGGTACCTTATTTTTTATTTTCAATTAAAGTAAATGATATGATGATGTGGCAAATGAGCTGTGGCACATCTTAAGCTACTTGCACGGAATTTTTCCACTGGAAGGTAGAAACTGGGCTTGAAGGAATGGAAGCTTGGTGGAACAGCTGCAGATAGTCTTTGTTACAGACTGTAAATTTCTACTTAAGCTCACGGAGTGTTGGCTCTGGTTCCAAGCTTCAAGCAAGGATGATACCCAGCTTCCAAAATACAGTGTCGTATTCTTTATTTTAGCCGAAGGTCCAAACTTTCTGTGAAACAGCAGAGATTAGACCCATACAACTTTCTCGTATTAATCTAAAGTCTGGATCTTAGGGAAAAACCCAATAACGATAAGAAGTGAAATGAATGGGCATGCGAGTGACCAGTTTGACCAGCTGATCTTCTTGCGTATTTCCAACTTATAATTCCTCAAAAAGCTCCCTAACAAATTGCATATTTTGAAAAAAAGGTTCTTCAAAATTCATTGACAACTTCTGTCTTTAATGTATTTTTATCCGTCCTAAAGTGTCACTGAAATATGGACTGGCTCTTCCTCTCTACTTTTTTCGTGTTATTATATTTTTCCTTAGGGAAGAAAGCTAAGAAGAACTGCAATAGAAAAGTATTTGGGATCTGATGTTGAGATAGTACCTACAGAGAAAATCACTGGCAAGTCCAAAGAAGCCATCAACAGGCCAAAAGAAGCTACTAAACCATCACAAACAACGGATTCTAAGAAAATTGCTGGCCCAGGTGGTATGTACGTATTATGCTTAAGTTCTATTTGTGTGATTTCATTAAACCGCTCTCTCTCTCAATCTCTGTTTCCTCTCTCCCTCTCTCTCTCTCTCTCTCTTTCTTTTTCTCTTTTTTTTTCTCTCTCTCTCTCTCTCTTTCTCACTCTCTCTCTCTCTCTCTCTATCTCTCTCTCTCTCTCTCTCTGTCTCTCTCTCTCTCTCTCTCTCTATCTCTCTCTCTCACTCTGTCTCTCTCCCTCTCTCTCTCTCACTCTCACTCTCTCACTCTCTCTCACTCTCACTTCCTTTCTCTCACTCTCAGATAAAAAGAGGTAGGTAGTGAAGGAAAGAGACGGTGAAGAGAAAGTGGGAGAAAAAGAGGAAAGAGGAAGAGAGTTAGGGAATCAAATATTGGGCTCCCTTGAAATATGAAGAGCTTTTGCTTTATAGGAGCCTACGGGTTCAAATCCTCTCACGTATTGGATAAAAATGAGAATTTTAGTCCATATTATATTGAGTGATAAATTGGGCTTTCAGGATGTTGGGTGAAAAATGGAACTTCTAGGCCAAGGGATACTGCAAAAAACATTCGACGTTCAGTCCACAGAGTACTGGATGAAGATGAGTCCCTCATGCTCTGCAATTCTGCCTGTAAAATTGGACATCCAGTTGAACTGTAATGTTCCATTGAATTATTGGACATTCAGGCCATATGGAATGAACAATTGGGAATTCGGGCCATGGGATATTTAACTAAAAAAAGACGATTTTCCGCCCGTTGGATTGCAATTCACTTATTGGCTACCTAATTTTTTAAAAAGTAATTACGACAATTGTATGTTTTATTTTTAAGTCGTTTAAATTTCTGTTATACTTTGTTCAATAAAGGCCCAAAATAAAAATTAGCTTTAACGTTAAGAGTTATTCAAATAGCATTTTGAGTAGTTTCTCGACTTCTCTGTAAAGTGTCTTGAATTTTCTCTGCAGCCTCTCCACTTTTCTGTAAATATTATGCTTCAGAGCTAGGATTAGGCTGCTGTAATTTGCCTATTTCAGGAAGTATATATGGTTCTTTCAGCTTAAAATCGCTCCTTACTTTTGTTCGTAAAAGTTCTCTTCTTTTCGCTTAAAATGCCAAAAGAACAGCTTTCAGTCACCTTTTGAAGATGGCACAATAAGTTTGATTTACATCAACGACTAAACTCTTTGTACTAACGTACTTCGTTACTAGCGTAATGTACTTCTTTTACTAACGCAACCAAAAGAGTCGTTAGAACCATTTTCAAGCTTATGGCACTTTTTGGCAAAACAAAACATTTGCAAACCTTAGTAAAGCTTAGTTTATTTTTCATTATTTCTTATAATTGATCGTATCCACAGAGAAGTGTACTTATACCCCCCCCCCCCACCCTATTCATCCTGGACTTCATTTAGGATGTGCATTGAATCCTGAACGTTTTATTTACCCAGGAAAACAACTTTATAATATACTATAAAATATACTCACCATGTCCTCAGAAAAGATCAGGTCAAAATTCGTTGTCTAGCCGTGTGTGGAATGCTTGGAACGTACCACCGCCAGAAACATTAGCAAGTATTGCAGTTGCATTGAACACAGTTTGTTACGTTTGTAAGTAGCACAGTCATGGTGTAATAATGAAATCATGCAATATCCCTGAAAATTTGTCAATGGTCGTATAGGAATACGTTCTCTTACCAATGCTCTTCGAATTTGTCATTGACTGGGTAACAGAATGACGGTATGAATTGATGTATTTTCAGATTTTGCGATAGCAAACCTCGTCTACTTGGATTACGTTGCCATACCCACGGAATCAGCCAACAAAGTACAAAAGATACTCACACAAGTCGCCAACCATGCTATTATTCTCAAGATAGATAAAGCTAAAACAAAATATGTTGTTTTACCAAATATATGGTAGCGACTCAGCTCCAGCTGGAGCACCCAGGGTCTTCCTTGATTCGGAGAAGAAGTATTATCAAAGAAATAATGAACTTCAAGCGCCTGGGTTCCAGCGTTGCCAACGATTTGAAGTATATTCTACCGGTTATACGACTAAAGTTGTATAACAAGAAAATAATTTTTACCATCTGAACAGCAGGTTAAAGATTTGTCTTAACAAGAAGATTTTGGATAAACTAAAACTTGAGCAGACAGCCGAGAAAGAAAGGAGCAAGTAAAATCAAAATGCAGAAAATTTCTACTGTACCAAGAAATTTCCAAATGTACAGCACTGTACCAAGACTTCTAAATTGTACCATAAACTATTGAATTTTATCGCGGCTTCAACGCAGTTGTGTTCTTCGACCGATATACAAGGCTGCAATGCTGAGATGCAACTTAGAATATTTTATTCATTAATTGGTTAACGACGCTTCTAACTACAAAGGCTCTTTGCGTCGGCCTTGCAGCAGTTAGTATTGAATCCCGACTGTATTTCCTCATTTCTCCCGGTAAAGATCAATCCACTGGTCAACCATCGGACTACCTTTGGTGGATATTCAATATTCAAGATACCTTTGGTTGATTTAGTTTTGTGCAGTTGAGAAATGCCCTGTGGCATAGACAGTGAATCAAACTTCCCACCAAAATCGAATGTGTTTATCAGGTCAGAACTGTTATACGAAAGTGAAACTTAGACTATAAATGCTACTGATGCCGAAGCATTTGTAATGGGATTAATTTTCAAAAACCCCAAAATCTCCCAATTTAATTTACCCAAGTAAAATTATTCAAGTTACCAAGTAAATAATTATACATTGTAATTATACCTTGTAACAAACATCGTAAGAATCTTTCCCACAGAAAATCCAATAAATAAATCCGCCCAGGTGTCGCCAATAAACGCAATAAATATCATTTTGACCAAATCTTATACGACAGCCAACGAACAATGTAATTTGAATCTTAGGAGCTCGAAAATACCAAACTGTCAAAAGAGTAAAATTTATAATACAAAAAAATAGTCACTCGAGATGCAAAATATACTTGTATAAGCTAATTGCATTGTTCTGGAGACTAAAGTTTAAAACTAGCAATCTCAATGTAATTAAATCGTATTACCTTTTACAAACTTTCACAGAAATAAATTATAAGTCTTCTGAAAATCAAGAGACACCCTGCTGGGTAAATATTACAATGTAAAACTTTCCAAAGTAATACTTTAAAAGTCATAAATTAAGCGACACCTGCTAGCAAAATGTTGCAGTGTAAAATTTTGAATTGTTAGAAAAATTCCAAAGTGATAGCTTAAAAGTCATAAACTTTAACTAAACCCAAGTAGCCCATTGGTGCAAGCCGGCCCAATAGTGATGAAGGACAAATAATTCAACCAATAGGAATTGTAAAATATACTTTTAGCAACGCCTAAACGTAACCCCCGGCAAAATTGTAGAGGATAGATAGTTAGGACATAGCAATTTTGCGCGAGTTCATTGTGAGTCTTTTAGCAGTCTATTTGGAGTCTTATGCCAGTCTTCTAGCAGTTTTTTTTGATCAGTCTTTTACCATGATTGTGTTATAATAAACTTTTGTAGTGTACAAACTCTGAGTGATTTCGTCTCAGTGCAATTTGTTATTTTGTTGATACAACCAAGAACTCTGCGACTATTATGTAAGTAACAATAAATGCATTACTATTTTATTTTACTCTCTTGTGTTAATATTTCTCAAGCTCGTTAGTCCTTGTGGCTCCACTCGCTCCTAAGGGAAACTGAAACTCATCAATCTGATTTCGACTCAGTATGGTCGTTAATATAAGCTCCCTACATGTACTCCTAGTTTAAGCTCCCCACTCTAGAAGTTCAGCCTCCACTCAGGTAAGCCACACGCGAACCGTCAGCAAAGAGTTTAACTTAATTTCTCCATTAAATTAAACAGTTGATATAAGAACAAACAATTTTTATTGAGACTCCCTCATCAGAAGGTCTTATCAAATAACAAAACTAGAATCCCTTTCTACTTAAAACCCCCCCATTAGAATACCATAAGTATACTATAATTAATGTTCTAATCAAATTTATGAACCCCCCCCCTTAGTCGTGCGGCATCTTAGTGGCATTAAAGTTTGGCATCAAATGCAAATATATTTTAGTTTTCACTTGGGAAATACAAAAAAATTAAATTCGTATGGCTTATGACAAGCTACGAAACTTTTGAGTAATACCGCGCTGGATAGTAAATATCTCTACCACGTGGCGTTAACCCCGCCACAGGAGAGGGATGATTTGACACCTTAAAAATAAATGAGTTACACTTCGACATGCATTACTCCCATTAATCAAGGATATTCAAGGCTGATGAAAGTAAAGGAATAGATACCTTAGTCACATCACAGCTAAATGAAATATAAAGATAAATGAAAAGGCATTACAGCCTAAGTAGCTGAATTTTCGAAAGTATAATAAAAAAAAATAAGACTGTATTTTCAAAAAAAGGCCTTAACGAAATTAATTGAAATTATAAAGAACATTGTTTAAAAAGAAAATTTGCCTCGTTAATCATAGATTACTTAAACAATTTTGTGTAAAAAGGTCAACAAGTATGGAAATTGGATGCCACATTAAAGTCTAATAGAAACTTTAGAGTTTCCCTCAAACTGATCGATGATAACGCATTAACTAGAATATACTAACGAACAATATAATACGACCCTTTACGTAACTACTTCAAGCCCGAAAACCCACTCTAGACCAGGTAAAAGATACTTTTGGCAACTAAAAGTCAGTAGTAGTACCTTATACGCTTCGCAAGGTGACAATAAAAAATTTTTTTTTCTCTCAAAAATTACACTTAAACAAAGCGAGCATACTTTAGCTGAAAATCAGTGGCAATATCCTCACACTTCGTAATGTAACAAAATTTTTTTTCGGCAATTAATAAAAGCCAGTACACGTGGACAACTAACTCATAAAATACCATAAAATAGTATAGCGAACAACCCCATGAAATGCTCTAAGAAGCAATAATCCACATGTCTATACAGTATACGATAGTGAAAACGAATGGACCCCCAAGCATAGGAGGTTGGATCCAAGGATGCAGCGCGGTGTACAGTGTCCCAACATGCAATCACTTGACTCTCACCCTCCGTTGAGAAAAAGTCACGGAGATACGAGACTTGATTCCACAATAAGACGTTGCATGGGAAGTACTACAACGGTCTAGCCACCAAACTCCTTAAACAAATAGACCTTCGGTCGTGGATAGCGGTGGCCACACGGGAATGGCAATGGTGTCATTGTCTTTCCGTTGCCATTCGCCATTTGGCCCTAGCTCTCTTATGAGGAACGACCATGTCAGTTACAAAAAGTGATCATCACATAATGAGAAACTACAGTTTTGAAGTTGGACAAAATTACCCTAAAACATGGGGACCCGTTGGTCAACTGTTGTGACCTATGGTGTGTTTTATTCTATTGGTCATTGGACTTGGCTATGGAACTCTCACGAGAAGATCAACTAACCTCTCATAAAAATTGACCCGCAAGAACTACCCTAACTCATCTCTACCATAGGAAAATAATGTGACAACAAAGGTGACCATACGTGAATCTGAAATGAAAAATGAAACAGAAGTCCGATACGTGGGGAATTCCCTGACTCTGTATGCTTTTCCTGTTGATTGTTTGGGGGAAGTGTGCAGAGTCGAGGTATCTCTTACGAAATACAACCAGAACAGAAAGAATAATGCCATAAAGACTAGTAAAATTAACTATGCGACCCGCTAAAATTATCCTACCTAACTCTCACAATTATTGAAAATGTGATAACACAAGTAACACGAGAATATGGAATAAAAATGGACAAAAATCCCGATGCGTGGGGAATGCGTTGACACAGTGCCGGGACTCGAGTAGTTTAATTTTGTGTTCGGGCACTGCGCCGAGGTATTTCCTACGAAGATCAACTCAAACAGGAAAGGAACCCAAGGATACCAGTGAAAGTTAAATACCATAAACTAGAGGAACTAACTAAAAACAGCTAAAATTAATAACAAATATCACCAAATTAAAGGCACTTAACTAATCTATTATTATGCGTTAACAATTTTTACATTAAGTTAATTTATTTCACAATTACTGATAAATTTTACATAAGAGCACATTTCCAGATACGGTGTGTAACTAACCTTCAGCCACGTGTTAAGAGAAACGCCGGAACATGCAACCATATGGTATGTTGCTTATGTTAGCCTAAATCTAGTAAAACAATCAAAAAAAACGTAACTATGATGAGATACCCGAGCAATCAAAAATTAAATAAACGTAGACGAGAAAATGCAATCTTTTGGAATCTTATGATAAGACATACCGTAGACAATATTAATGCTCCGTTAAGGGAATGGGGACATGTTGACAATTTAATGAAAGAAGAGGAACTTATTAAAGCAGTAGAAAATCATGACTGTCCAAAACTATATTATCTTCTAAAAACTCATAAGACAAGGTTGGAACGAAGAATCATCCTAAGATTAACGGCAAGCCTAGTGCTTTATAATTTTAGCGCACGTGAGATGACAAGAACACTAGAGCACACTAGACGAAGTGCCAACCTGGCCTTCCGAATTTTAGTACAATATATCCCATCAACAATGTATAGCTCGTTGTCTGAATATATCGCCGACAATATGTGGTACGATCAAGATGATAATAACATAACTACAATTTGGCCCATTAAATTTCTCTCCATACTAATAGATCAAGGACATATGTTAAAAGGTGAAAGCTTTCTTAAATTCTTTTACGTCAATTGTGTAAATAACACGTATCTAAATCCGATAAACCCTTCAATAGGAACCGCAATTTTTCAAGTTGCCCCAAGAGAATATAAAGACATAAAGAAAATAACACTGAATTTTTTCCAAGAAGATGAAAATTTCGGAAGAAAAATAGTCCCTGGATTAGACGTAATAGTACGTGAGCAACTATGCTGTTGCCAATCACACGTGAACTTAAGTTTCTCCGTGGTAAAAATAATAAATGACCCATTGTCTTTATCTCAGTTGTGCCGGAAAGTCATTCGACAAAATATGCGAAGGAATGACATAACCGCCACTTTGGAAGGCCTGCACCTCCCAAACCAACTATTAGTGTATTTAATGTACCTAAATATACCTGAAAACGGTAAAAATGATATAATTTTCGAACTCCAATTCCTCAGCCCAAATGTTTCTTCATGTGAAAATTACCGACTTCTAGACATGCTTAAATCTCCAAATTCAGAGGCGGCACCGCCGGACGATGCACCCATATTGAAATTAAAACCCAACCTCAATGGAAGAAACTGTATATATAGATAATCTTGTGAATATGAATGATAAAGGAACCCTATAATATTACCTGACGTGTTATAACTATGAAAATCGATTATCATCATAATTAAAAAAAAAAAAAAATGCATTGTAAAACAGTATTGTGTTAATATTTAGGGAACTATAAATTAGAGTAAATATCACGAGATCTAAATACATTATCAGTATATTGACAAGAAGGTAGTTTCTCGAAAGTCTCTATACTTTTAAGACTATAACGCGACCGCAAAGTCGTTAAACTAGAGTACGGAACTTTAGGGATGATATCATGTTCGAACACACAAATAGCCAGGTGCAAGGTGGCACCGGTGAAAAAGCAGTTCAACTTTATCCTAAAGTTGCCTTGTTTTTCCACACAAAGTACATATTCATTATTGGTTGACATGGAGCTTTAAGTAAGTTATGGTCGAACGAATTAGTACCCGATGTATTGAGGAAATGCCGGTGAAAAAGTAGTTTGACTTCGACCTAGAGTGTACCATGATCATAACCAATCTTGAAAAAATTATAAATCAAACAAAGATCAATAGAAACTACCTCCTTTTGGCCATTGTTCTAAAATGCTCTGAAAAGACCAAATAATGAAAAGGCCAAAGCAGTTATTGAAACAGAGTTCATATGTATAAAGAACGGAAAAGAAGACGTCATATACTTAGCGGCAATTATCATTGTGAATAAATCAAAGGAATAAGTCTTCACGAAAAAAAAAATGGAACGTCAAATACGATTTAAGAAAATATGACAAAAAATCGTATAGTTCCGGAATACGATTAGCAAATAAACCCAAATATCAATCCGTAACAGGAACATTGCGAATAAAATACAATGCGAGAAACGATTAGTACCTTTAATATATGTAGAAGCCATATAGCTAACGATGTTAGCTCTTCGCGTAATAATGCAATCTATATTCGAAACACTAAGGAATAAAATCAAAAAAATTAGGAATAGTTTACATTGCAACATAAATTAACACATATTAATTTTAAAATTAGACAGGAAGGTGCGATAAACGGATGCCATCATAATTTTCATTGCTCATACTGTGGCCCAAGACGTCGTAAAGCAGGGAGTCATACCTAAGCATGGGAACTACCCCCAAAATAGTCATAATGCATGAGAAATATGAATTCTCCTATTCGCAAGGAGACCGAAGATTATCAGATACGAGAAACCAATGTGGAGCGTCTTCAGCTCATTTCTAAGTGGAATATTTAGTCGTTTACGATACTGGAGCTCATTGATTTCCCTAACCATGAGGATTTTGTTGATTCAAGTTATGGAAAAATTATGAGACCACGGAGACAAAACCCGAAGGATGACTGTATTGAGCCAAGCGAGATGCAAAGCCTAAACCCAGAACTCCCTGATAACCCTTAAGAAAAAAAGTGAGGGAGGACGTGATCGAGCGAATGGGAATAGAGGTCCTCATTCGTGCCATGTCCAATCCCAAATTTTCACTTAATTTTTTTGTGCAAGCCCATACAGCTGCAAAGATATGTTTCTTGGGCAGCGTGGACGCGCATAAACAGTAAAGGTTTGAAAAACTTATAGTAAATCAAGACCTCTAATAAAAACCATGTAATCTACCTCGCAAGTAGTAGTAAAATAGAAAATTAAATGCTAAAGTAGATGAGTGTTGAATAACATTTAAAAATGCATTGAATATAGAACATGTGCCAAATGCACATATATACATGTATATATATAATCACCAAATTTTGAAAATCTTATAGTGTTATTTTTTGTAAACATAATCATTTTTCCTATAATAACTTTGCTTATATTACAGTAACCTAGTGATTGCTGCAACATGCATGTAAAAGCATAAGAGTTGCCCTTAGTTACTCTCTCGTGGAGTTTAACAGTACCCATACTAAAATTGATATTATTCATATGTCTAATCACGACTATTATTTCAAAAATAGTCCCCGCATGGTATTATTTAAATTGTATATTATTGCTATATGTGTTGTAAGTTGGGTAATTATAAAGAGCATATGATTCTGCCCAGGTATTTATATTCTAGGAAGCTGAGTAACCAGTGCAAATTGATTATTGGTGTACCAGCAAGCAACACGGATACAACCCAGTAGCATCTACTCTCATCATTCGTCAACCGCCGATAACTACTCACCAAGAAAGTCCCTGAAGACAATATCCTGATGACATTCCAAGTCACCCAATCCTAGTACCAGGTATCATTATATCAAGCAATATTGGCAAACCAAGAACCCCACATATACGTATATATATCTGAATTAATAATTACCTAGAGAACCACCTCGACCGCAACGTCGTAAAACTACGTGGAGACCGTCGATAACTATCTTCAGACGGCACAGCCTTAAGATTTAATGTTTAAAACACCAGGAATGAACCTAGGGTCAATCCCTCAGGGATCATGTATCTTAAGCCACATATCAGAGATAACATGTTAAACCAACATCAAAAAATAAAGTTTTGACGCCATCCAATCATTATTAAAGGTCGCAAAACCTAACCATCCTCCATGAGAAGAAAAATCAAACATGATCAATTAATGGGAAATATAGACTGTACGTGATAAAATTTTTTTCCAAAATGAAGTGTTCGGAGAAGAGAAACAACCAGTTATTATTGTTCTAATCTTCATATTAATGATTGTGCCCTCAATGATTGTATATCATTTAACCGGAAATCAAAAACAATGCGTCGAGCCAAGGCCATAAGATCAAGTTTTGATCCTGCCATAGTTAACGTTAAATGTCGTAACACAGCCCATAGTCCAAATGAAAGATGGATTAAACGTGAAACAATTTACGGGAAACACAGACTGTACGAGTATTAGATTTTCCCGAGGATAAAACTGTGTCAAGAAGAGATACCCAGCTCAGCGATCAAGATACCCATTTCATGTAATCAATTCCCCAAGGGTTATGTACCTAATAGACATTTCAACAATCCCTATGACATCAACCCCTCGTATTTGACATGACAAACCATGCACGGACAATTTTGTGCATATAGTCATACTTACGAACAATGTAAACGCTTATCCCAAGGAACAAGTGCCAGAAAACGAAACACCAAGAAGACAAACCATAAACAATTAGCCAACCTAATAATTAACTGAATGGAAGCCCAAAGTAAGAGTGATAACGTATGTGAGTATTATAGACACGTAGAATGATGAAGTAAGTGTGAAGTCTTATGTATCTAACTAGCAACTTTAATGAATATTGTAAAAGCTTATCACAAAACAGATGAAAACCAGTGCAAGCTACCTTATCCCAGTGTTGCAATCAGACATTAAATTAAAATCTATTAATGTGTCAAACTTTTTTCTCCTGCAAATTATTTTAATTTCAAGCATGTTAAAAATTTAGATGTAGTTAGATGTTTTAGACGTAGTTAGATGTTTTTGATGTCAAATAACTATCGTACCTATATAACGTCAGGTGGAAGTATAAACTAGCATTAGAAGTAGTAAACATGTACCGCGTTAAGTAAAAAAGCAATTACAAAAACAGAACTTAACTAGTTGAAACCGTGTAGAAGTATTAGAACATCAGGTAAAAGAAGTTTAATATTAGGTGAAGGAATAATAATATAATTAAACCTATATAGCGTCAGGTGGAAGTATAGTCAAGTGTTAGAAAAGGCAAATATGTACCATTTTCAGTAATAAGATAAACGTATCAGGTGAAGGTAATCTTAGTGTTAGGTGGAGGAAATAATAATTATTATGCTAATCATATAACCTTATGTGTTAGTCATTAGAGACTCTTTGGCCCCTTCGCCAAATCGAGTGAGTAGGTGATGGACTTTAAAAGTAATGTTGTCATATATATATAGTCTAATAGAGCAATCAGGATATATAAAACAAAGATATATGAATTTTACCAAAGCAGAACTAATTCAAGTAATTAGTACTAAAATAAATTCTTTGAAAAAAAAAAATCAAAATTTGAAAGTGTAGAGAGAGAGCATAACACAACGATGAGGACATCGTTAAGAATGGGGATGGATGATATGTAATGGGATCAATTCTCAAAAAATACACATCAAAATCTCCCAATTAAAGTTACCCCAATAAAGTAACATTACCCAAGAATATGAACCGAAAATTCAAGTAACCTACAGATCAAACAAATTCAAGCGTTCAATTTAAAAATACCTTGTAATCAAACAGTAGTTAATTAAACAAAGAATCTTTCCCACAGAAAATCCAGTAAATAAATCCACCCAGGTGTCGCCAATAAACGCAATAAATATCATTTTGACCGAATCTTATATGACAGCCAACGAATAATGTAATTTGAATCTTAAGAGCTCGAAAATACCAAATTGTCAAGAGAGTAAAATTTATAATACAAAAAAATAGTCACTCGAGATGCAAAATATATTTGTATAAGCTAATTGCATTGTTCTGGAGACTAAAGTTTAAAACTATCAATCTCAATGTAATTAAATCGTATTACCTTTTACCAATTTTCACAGAAATAAATTATAAGTCTTCTGAAAATCAAGAGACACCCTGCTGGGAGAATGTTACAATATAAAACTTTGATCGTTCGAAAACATTCCAAAGTGATATTTTAAAAGTCATAAATTAAGCAGCACCTGCTAGCAAAATGTTGCAGTGTAAAATTTTGAATTGTTAGAAAAATTCCAAAGTGATAGCTTAAAAGTCATAAACTTTAATTAAACCCAAGTAGCCCATTGGTGCAAGCCGGCCCAATAGTGATGTAGGACAAATAATTCAACCAATAGGAATTGTAAAATATACTTTTAGCAACGCCTAAACGTAACCCCCGGCAAAATTGCAGAGGATAGATAGTTAGGACTTAACAATTTTGCGCGAGTTCATTGTGAGTCTTGTTAGCAGTCTCAGTTTGGAGTCTTATACCAGTCTTCTAGCAGTTTTTTTGATCAGTCTTTTACCATGATTGTGTTATAATAAACTTTTGTAGTGTACAAACTCTGAGTGATTTCGTCTCAGTGCAATTTGTTATTTTGTTGATACAACCAAGAACTCTGCGACTATTATGTAAGTAACAATAAATGCATTACTATTTTATTTTACTCTCTTGTGTTAATATTTCTCAAGCTCGTTAGTCCTTGTGGCTCCACTCGTTCCTAAGGGAAACTGAAACTCATCAATCTGATTTCGACTTAGTATGGTCGTTAATATAAGCTCCCTACACGTACTCCTAGTTTAAGCTCCCCACTCTAGAAATTCAGCCCCCACTCAGGTAAGCCACACGCGAACCGTCAGCTAAGAGTTTAACTTAATTTCTCCATTAAATTAAACAGTTGATATAAGAACAAACAATTTTTATTGAGACTCCTTCATCAGAAGGTGTTATTAAATAACAAAACTAGAATCCCTTTCTACTTAAAACCCCCCCATTAGACATTGAGGGTCTGACAGGTTACAGAAACCTCCAGTTTATATTTAGTTTGACTGGATACTGATGTTCTAGCATTGAGGGTCTGACGATGATTGCCTGAGAAGGATTTTGGATATCACTGTCACTGATTGGGTCTTGGCCTTACTGAGAGGGTACAAAACCTCCAGTTTACATTTTACTTTTATTCTTTTTCAATAGCATACTTATTTGCTTTTTTGTAACCTTTTGGTATATTATGCGTAATGTGTATCAAAAAGATATAGTAGTTTCTTCATTTGCCTCGATGAATATTTTTAAGTTATCCCTCTCCTAGTAGAACTGTGAGTGATTTAAGTTATAAGACAATTAATAACAAAAATATCTCTAGCTTGTTTTGTTTTCAGTAAAAGATGTAAAAATTAATTTTTCTTTGTATTTGAAAAAAGGACAACAGTATTGTTTTTCCAGGTCAAGCAATTTTTGTACATTCTAGTATAGTATTTTCCAGTGTGTTTTAACTTACCATTAATTCGTAATAACTTACAGGTATGATGGTTCGAAGAGCCGGAAAGACCCTTCATGATGTTCAGTGCACATTAGATAGCCAGGGTGCGTCAGATCTCGTTGTTGAGCTCATCATGAAATGTGGCACGAGCACCGCCATATTTCAGAGTGCCATTGAGCTTGGCATAGCTCTGTTGGAGGGAGGCAACCCTGTTATACAAAAGAGTATATACAATAAGCTGCAAAATCCAGAAATTGCTCAGGAATTTTTAAAGGTGTTACATTTTTATTAGGCTTGGGATGTGTGGGTTGTTTCGAAAGTTCTTTTTTTCTTCCGGAGTCAGCGAAAAAGTGTCACTCGTTTGGTGTCATCAGAAAAATCACAAAATATTTTTGATTTCAGTCCCCCCCCCTCCCCTTCTTTGCGGTGGATGTCTCTGCACCAAGTTTAAAATGTATTTTTGTATTGTTTATTGAAAATGATGCTTTACTCTTACTTTGTTTTTGGGGATAATAAGTGATGTATGAATGTTCGTCATTTTCCCTTTTAGCGTCTTTGTTTTTATTCCTTTTCTTCTTCTTTTTCTTTTTCATTGCATTCCCGGACATAGAGCCTTGCGAGGGATATATGAACGTTGTTTTTGTAGTTTACACTTTAGGAGCACTGGAAATGTTTTATGAATTCTCATCCAGGGTTGCCACTTCCATTAATTGAAAATCACCCGAAAATTCCTTCTTTTCATAAACGGCATTAAATTGTTTTGTATGAAGAACAAAAAAGGGGTGTTAAAACCAAATTTTGCTGATAAATACTGAGATAATCATAAATTAATTCTACCTCAGTCCCAAACAGAAATAAAATCACAAACTCAACAGAATTAAACCCTGACAACCCTGACGGGAAATAGTAAATGGTCGTATTTCTTGCCCTTTTTGAAAAGCAGTTTGACAATGGGGCAATGGGAATCTTCCCACAGCTTTGACACTGTTAGAACTTTATCCGACTTCAATTTAAAGCAGCCAGCCGCCTCCTTGCTTGTTCGAACCGAGCCTTCCACTCGATAGCAGAAACACGGCTCAAGAAAAGGTGTGCCAGTTTCTCAGAATTGACTGAAATTGGCAGCAGAAAAAAAAAGATCAGTGTTTTTCGTGCAGGACAGTTAGGAAAAATATTCCTTAGAAACGGGAACAAAACATAACCCTCAGGCCTCATGATCGGTTCATAACATTAGGAGATTCTATTAATAGTTTAAAAGTTTATAAAAAAAATCTTATCTGTTATAAATGGTGGACATTTAAGTAAAGAGCCTTATGCCCTCCATGTATTATTCATGTCCGGTATATTTTGCCATCCTGTCCTTCTTTCCTTTTCCTTCCTTTCTTTATTATTCCTTTTTTTTCTTTTGTTTCCTGGCATCTTCATATGAAAGGTATGATCGTAGAAATTTTGAAGGGGACGCATTCGACTGAAAATCGAAAGTTTTCATGTCCTTTTTAAGAGTTGGAAAGGATTGGAGGGGAACCAACCCCTCTCGCACTCTCTTTTCCTGCCTGGCACCCTGTAGCCCCTTCCCAAGACATTCGATGAAAGATTTTAGATACCCATGACCCCTACACTTCTCTGGAGAAAGGGCCACAAATAGGGCAAATCCCCTCGTTTACGCACGTTTTTTTAATGAAAAAAGGAATTATATTGGTCTTGGGTGTGGGATTGGTTTAAAACTTTCAGAGAATGTTTCTCAGTCAAAAGGATCACAGACGCTCTTGTTGGAGAGACCAAAATGTCCTGTCCTAATTTTGATATCTGGTCCTTTTGCTACGCCTTAGGACACCTGGTTGACATTTTGAGGTACCTATTTTGTACTTTTTCTGTGGCTGCTCAGTTTTTCGTGTGGAGGATTTTTCCATGGGAGGGGGGGATTTTCCGGGGGGGGACCTCGGCTCTCCCAAATATTATATTTTAACAATGGGTAAATTTTGTAACTTATCCTTTCCCCAGGTATAATAGCCCTTTCTCCAGGGACTATGAGGGTTTTGTCATCCCCAAAGGCATAGCTATTAAACTTTTCAGCTATGCTTAATCAAATGGTTATCTGAAATTTTTATTGGATGTCTTTGGGAAAAACCGCGTGATTGCCCTCCAATCTTTTTAGTCTCTGAAAAAGCGCTCTAGAACTTTTGCTTTCAATTTGAATGAGCCCTCTCCCGATCTTTTAGGACCATTTTTTGATACGATCTTTCTGGGAAAAAATAATAATTATAGTTATAATAAACATGCATCCATGATCTTGTTGTAGGGAGGAGGGGGACCTGAAAGTGGGCCAAAAATTTGTCGCTTCGAAGTCGTTGGTCACTTAGATGGCTTTTACTAGTTTGAAATTTTTAATTATTTGAAGGCATTATTGTTATTATTGATCTATTACTCAAAAAATTTAAAATGAATGTCAAAACGGAGTATAAATAAAAAACAAAAGAGAAATTCCACTTTTACAAATCACAATAAAATCACACTAGTCGAGGGATGTTTAGCATTGATTGTTTCAGTTTTAAATATAGCACGTCTTCTTGCAACAGGTGGCTAAGGGTCTGTAATAAATAAATAGATGGTCTGAAGAAGGCTACTTCTTCTATGTACCCCTCGTCCTGGTCGCCGGGGGCGGGGCGACGCAAAAGGAACTTGGCATACCTTTAGAATGAGCCTGGTATGGCCATCTTTTCCCAAGTTGAAGATTTTTTAAATTTACATGTTTATAATTATGTGTATTGTTTATACATATATTTGTATATTATATGTCTATATATAATTTCCTATTTAATTTCCATAAAAAAAATTCAAGCAGAAAAACTATTTCAAACGAGGTATGTGGTGTATATATATAGTTTGTTAGGTATGTATAGTCTAAACAAGGAGTGTGTAATTTTGTAATAACGTTAATTTAGGTAATTTTGCTTCGGAATTTGGCAGTTAAGCTTTTCTTCTTTTCTTTTTGCATAATTGATTTTATCATCTGTTTTTCCAGGTTTTATGTCGTTGTGTTTGTGGTTTGGCAGCTGATAAACTGTCTATCGTGTTTTTTTTTTTTTTTTTTTTTTTTTTTTTTTTTTTTTTTTTTTGCTGCAGTGGAAGCTGTAACCTAGTAAAGGTTATACAATATACTAATCTTTTTACTGTGTTAACTTTTATTGTGTTTACTGTGCTAACTTCTACTAATTTTTTTTTCAGGTCATTTGTGGGAAAATGAGAGAAGCTCAAACAGAGATTAAGACATCTGGAGCTGGATCTAGCCCTTCAGCTGACGAGGAGCCGGGTATGAAAAAAAAAAAAAGGTACAGCAAATTTTTTGTGTATTCTTCTTTAGTTTAAGATAGTGGTTTTTAAACCCTTTTTTTTACTTTTTTCCTCCTAAGCATCTCTAAAAACTCTGATATTTCCTCCAAGAATTTCCTGTAGGGAATCATTTTGATTTTGTAAGAAACGAACTTCTTTGGGCCAAATGACAAATTTTGAGGATATCGTTGCATATTTTTAGAGGAAATATCTTTGAATCACTTATTGAATTTTTTCTATCCTAGCAATGCACAAATTAAGGGTCGCTGTTTTACTTTTAAATATTAATCTTGCTGCGCCAAAGCAGCCAATAATTTGTCTCATTAGGGTTGAAAATTTTTGTAATATTGTCAAATTTCTTCTTGAATCTTTTTCTAAAAAAAAACCTGTATGACCGATTGTGGGTAATGGGGTGATTTGGGGATAAAAAAAAACGAATAATTTATTTTGAGGTGTGGTACTAGTAACTGTGACACAATTTGTGGTACTAGTAACTGTGCAAATTTGTGCAGCGTAATAAAAATATTAGCTGCGCAAATTGTACAAGGTATGTAAGAAAAGTTCGTAATACGATATAAACTTTCTTGTATGCAAAATTGCTTGGTTCACTTAGAAATGATTTCCATAGTTGTCATGACGCATTCCATTTTTTGATATCCAGAAGGTAACTTATTTCCGATACAAAGTAGAAATTTCTTCCAATGTGGATGACTAGATATTACCCTCTTAAGATTTTCCATAGATAAATTTTTTCTTTGACTTTTCCCATTTATAAGTTTTTATCCTGCGAATTTTCTATATTCTTTATAAGTAAAATGCCTTAGCTTCGAAATCAAATAAATTTGAAGATTGATAAAAATTCATATTATATCTTCGACGATTGAAGCAAAATTTCTCTATCTCTTATAATTTTTCGGGAAATTTTCGGGAAATCCTGATTTCGAAACAAAATAAGTTCTGATCTATTTCCTTTGTTCAAAATTTTCGATTTTGATTTGTATCATGTTTTAGACGCTTAATGACATGAAAAGTAAGGAAGAAGACATGCACTCCTCTATATCCGGAAGTAAAGTGTTTCAGGGATGTTCATTAACTTGAGTAAATAGTTTATAGTGTTAATACAGGTAAAAACACAAACAAAGTGGATACAAAATGTGAAGATTACTTGCTACACACAGGACTTATTTCAGAAGCTCCCTGATTATACGGTGACCTTACAAATAATGACCTGCAATAATCGTAACGCATCTACAAACGCATCTCATACTAGGCTAATAAACTAGGCTAAAGCTAATTTATCATAAAGTCAATAAAGTTTATAGTAAAATTAATTAACAAAGTTAATTCATTCCTAAAATTGAAACGACGTTTAAGTTTTAATGCTTAAGGTTCAAGTACATAAATTACTCTGAATTAGAAGGTACCGTTTTAGATGCGTTAACGAGTGACCAACTGCAGCAGAACTTGAATATTTACAAGTCTGAAGGAGTCCTAAAATTTGAATATTGTGCGTAAAATGATTTTAGATTGTCTTCCATAGAGTTATAAAGGGCTTGATGCCCTGTTTGCAGCAGCTGCTATAGTTGTCCTAAAAACTGATTAGCTACTGCTTCAATAGGGTTAGATGTTTTAATTTTAAAGCTTGACTGAAACATCGAGTTTGTTATCTTCAAATTAATTTTTATGTTGGATTCTAACAACCACTTTCAACCCTTTCCATTTTTAATTCTTGACTCATTTTTTTATTGCAGAAGACCCTTCTGACTCCTCAGGAACACAAGTAGTCGAATTACCACCGAAGATTAATGTTATGGAACCTGTTTTGCGATTCCTACAACTCCTTTGTGAGAATCACAACCGAGATCTTCAAGTATGAATACCTTTTCTCTTTTTTTTTCTAATTAATTATTTCAAGTATGAATGCTTTTTCCCTTTTAACCTAGCTATTTTTTTTTCCTGTTTATTATGAGCTCAGCTTTTTTCTCTTGCTTAATCTTCATATTAGCTGTTTTCATCTCTTTGTTGCACCTTCAGCATTTAAAGATTTTTGCAACTCCTTTGTGAAAATTCTAACCGGCCTCTTCAAGTATTAATATTTTTCTCAGCATGTTATCTTAAAGCTAGTTTTTTCCTTTATTTTTTCAGTATTCAGCATTTTGAGATTTGTACAACTCCTTTCTAAGAATTCCAACCGACATCATCAAGGATGAATATTTTTGCTCTTTCTTACAGTTAATTTGTTTTTCTCTGCTTACTCAGCATATTATCACAAGCTCATCCTCATCTGTTTATCTTTTCATATCAAGTTCATATTTTCAAGCTCCTCCTCTTTGTTGTTAGATGTTTGCACTCATCCTTGTGTATGCCTATGGATCTGATCTTGTGTGTACGTACGCTCATGTGTGTCGACTTTACTTTGTCTTTGTATGTGAGCATAAATCTATGATTTGCCATCTTTCTCTGAAAATTTTTGTTTAACATTTTCCTAGTTTTCAACTATTCGTGTTTTTTCCTCTTTTTCCATAATTTTGCTTGATTTATTTTTGTATTTTGTGTGACGTATGTACTCATCCTTTAAAATAATTTGGTTCCATCCCCATGCGTATGGATATTACTGTATCTATGTGCTCCTTTGTTTTTGTGTGTGTGCATGCATCTGTGATTTGTCATCCATCTCTGTTTCCTGGGGAGTAAACTCGTAATACTGCAGGGGTGGGGCAGGAATTTTTTTGTATATTCTTTTTCAAATCAACATACCAAACAAAGCTAATTTTGAAAATCATAGTGAGAGGGATTTTTTTTTCGATTTTCTCAATTAAAATACCAAAAAGTTTGGTTTCCAATACTAGGGGAGGGCAATTGCCCCCCCCTCCTCCTCCACCCAAGTTGCTTTAGATTTAGTTAACGCTTGCTTTTATTGTCTGCTTTAAGAAAAAGAACACGCTCTCTTAAAATCATGAAAGTAAAGATAACTCCATCTTTATTATAATTTGTTTTTGTTGTTTTGGTGATCTTGTCCCTGTGCTCTTTGCAGGGGAGCCTTCAAGTCTGTGTCTCTCTTCCTGAGATGTCAAGGTTTTCCCCTTAGCTCCTTACATTCTCTGCACAGCCTCCCCATTTTTGTGCTTCTTTGGCGTATAGCTCTTGTAAACTAACTCGTACATTACTAAGAATATTACGCCATGATTTCTTGAGGATTCACGGGGTCTACTTTGGGGATAAAAGGGGGATTAATTTCTGTCTCTATGTACATTAGTTTGTGTGGGCTTTGTTTCTGTGCGTGTATACATCTATGATTTGCCACTTGTCTGTCTGTTTCTTTGTCTAACAATTTCTAAATTTTCAATCATTCGCATTTTTTCCTCTATTTTTTTTCCATTTGTGTGTGTGTGTGTTTGTTGCATTATTATTAATACAATTTATAAATTAATTAAAACAAATTCTTTGGTCGTTGTAGGATCCTTTCTACAGTTGTTTGCTAGAAAAAAATAATCCCGGTCCCCTTAAAATCGTAAAACTAAAGAAAACTCCATCTCAACAATTATTTGCACTCGAATTCTCGTTCTTGTACTGAAACCCTTGTTTTAGAAAATTCATCCTCAGCCCTGAAACTGCGCAGGGGGAACCTTTGAGCCTGTATCTCCCCTTCTGAACTGTCTAGATTTTTTCAAATAATTTCTTACATTCTCTGCATAACATCTCCTTTCTTTTGCTTTCTTTATCGTAAAGCTTGAGTAAACAAATTCGTATAAAGTATTATGACCGTTTGTGCCCTACTTGCTTTTACTTTTGGATGCGGGGTGACATTTGGATAGAATTCTGACACAAAAAAACCTTAATTCTGAAAGGCAATTTTTTGGCTTATTTTGATTGTTTTTTTTGCTCTTTGTATTTACTTTTGTTTGCTCTTGTTTTGTTTTACTCTTTTGTTTGCTCTTTTATTCTTACTTTTATTTACTCCTATCTTGTTTGTTTGACTCTTTTATTTGCTTTTGATTGCTCTTTTAGTCTTACTATTATCTACTCTATTTACTTGTTCTAATCTTTTATATACTTGTGTTAGCTCCAATTTTGTTTGTTTTACTCTTTTATTTACTTTTGTTTGCTATTGTTTTGTTTACTTTTTGTTTGGATCTTTTACTCTTACTTTTATTTACTCTCATCTTATTTGTTTTAATTTTTATTTATTCTTTTCTCTTACTTTAGTTTCTTTCGTTTGATCTTTTAATATTACTTTTATCTATTCTTATTTTATGGTTTTACGCTTTTATTTATTTTTGTTTGCTCTATTTTGTTTGTTTTACTCTTTTATCATCACGTCCGAAACCATTTCTTTGTGGTTTTTCTGAAAGACTGTTTTGTATTTTGTAACTAATGTTCTGAAAATACAGCTTTGTGACAGATCTAAACTTAACTGTTTCTTACTTTAAATTTCATTTCGTTGTATTTTTTTCTTATAGAACTTTTTAAGAACTCAAAATAGTAAAAACAACTACAATCTTGTATCAGAGACTCTAGTTTTTTGGACTGTATCTGTGGCTCAACAACTGGTAGCCTTGGCCTCCTTGCACTATATATAAACAAGCAGAACATATTGCTGATTAATCAGGCTCTTGAAAGCCTCACGGAATACTGTCAGGTAACTTCATAATTTACTTAATTTGCTTATTTCTTGCCCGGATGCATAATAATGCATGGCCTAAAGACTATTTCGCCTAATTTTATTAGCCACATAATTCTATTAGCTGAGCTATGTTCTGGCCATGGGAAGGCATAAGAGTTGTGAGCCCTTCTCATGTTAATTTCTACTCGTTTTGATTTTGACTCGGTTATTTATTGTAATTTCTGTTCGTTTTGGGTTTTATTTATTTATTGATGCTGATTTATGGTAGTTTTACGCTTGGTAGATCATTTGATTATATTTTGCTCATTTTTGGTTTAATCGAGTTCTTTACTTTTCTTTGAAAAATTTATTTAGTGGAAAAAGTTCTTTTAAGTAATGTCTGTTCATTCTATATTGACATAGTCTTTTTTAGGGAAAAATAAATAATAGTTTAAATTTTTTCGGGTTTTTCTTTAAGAATTGATAGTTTGGCCTGCTATTTGTATGTTGGATATAAATTTTTCAACAATTTTAACAACACACACCCTTTTGAAAATCTTGACACTTATAGTAGTGTTTAATTTAGTTCTATACCTTCACTAATTGACCTGAAAAATAAAGCTTAATACCATTCCCCCAAAATTTTATCTATGCTCTTTGACAGCCTGGAGGCACTTACACTATTTTGATTTAATTAAATTTTAAGAGCAGAAGTAGTTATAGAAGTAGCCCCAAAAGTTTCGACTTGAATACCCTCAGTCGTTCTTGGGATATTGCTTAGATGTCTTATGGGGAACCAGCATGCACTGGGCGTTTTGATTTAATATTTAAGCATAATGGGTAAGATGCATAACTGTAGGGCGGGAATTGACTCACCCAATAACCTAGAGATACAGTTACTAGACCGTTCAGCTATGCTGAACAAATACCGTCTTATTATTTTGGTTAGAAGTGTTTGAAAAATTATGGGCTAAAGAGGAGGGCTGATTGCCCCCTCCCCCATCACTCTTGACTCTTAAAAAGGGCACCAGAACTTTTAATTTTGAATCAAATAAAGTCCTTTAAAATATCAATGATATTACTAGCAATGAAGAGCAGCGCTTCTTATGATATTGCTTATATGCCCTTTTAATGCCTCCGTGCATATAGTTTTTCATTTAGTTGAAACTCCCCTTAAACGTTCCATAAAAGTTTCAACTTAATGCCATTAGTGTCATTAGCTAGAGTAAGTGTAGAAGTAGTATTATAAGTATACATATAGTGTCTTTTGGCTAGTTCAAATCCGCCAAAACTTCCTTTGAAAGGTCTAACTTAATAATATAAGCCGTTACTATGATATTGCTTTGTCGCCCTTTTGAAATTCTGCATGATCATAGTTCGTTTTTATTTAGTTCAACTATTGCCTAAATATTACTTGAAAGCTTCACCTTAATACCCTTAGCTTGTGTAGTAGGCATTAGTTGTAGTAGCAGTAGTAGCATTTGTAGCAGTATGCACATAGTGCCTTTGGTTTTTTTTCAACATCCCCGTCAACAGACGATGAAAGTTTCAACTTAATACCATCAACCGTTCCTGAAGCATTACTGATACGTCCTCTTGACAACCTATTTGGGCATAATGTGTTCCGGCTTAGTTCAGTACAGTTTCAATACTCCCAAAATTTTCACCTTAATACACTTAGCTTTAATAGTAGTAGCACCAGTTGTTATAGTAGTAGTAGTAGTAGCAGTAGAATTAATAGTAGTAGTCTTAGCTTTAGTAGCAGTAGTAGTAGTTGTAGTTGTAGGAGTAGAAGCAGTAGTATTATGATGCAAATATTGTCTTTTGGTTAGTTCAAGAATCCCCACAACAAGCCTTGTAAGTTTTAATTTCACATACAAAACTCTTCCTAAGATATTGCTGATGTGCCCTTTTGACAACCTGCATACAGACGGCGTGTGGTAATTTAGTTTACCTTCATACTCTTAGGTATACTTGTAATAGCAGTCACAGCACTCGTATTAGTTCTCAACTTAATAGTTAGCCATTGCCATGACATAGTCGACATGTCTTTTTGATAACCTGTATATATGCTTCTTGAAATTTTATCTTAATGCTCTTAGCATTACAAATAGTTGCAATAGAAGTAGTAGTTGGAGCAATATTAATAATAGTAGTAGAACTAGTAAATGTAACACTGGCAGTAGTATTAGTAGTAGTGTGCACATATTGCCTTTTGGTCAATTGATCTTCCCCTTTAAGCATTCTCTGAGAGTTCCAACTTAATACACAAATCAATTCATAAGATACGCTTTTTTGACAATTTAAATGCACATAGTGTCTTTTGTTAGTTCGAATTTGCCATCAATATTCTCTAAAATTTTATCTTCATAGACTTAATAGTATTAGTATCACATTAGTTGCGGTGGTAGTTGTAGAAGGTGTTGCAGTGTTTTATTAGTAACAGTAGTAACAGTAGTAGCAGTAGTATTAATAGAGGTAGTAGCATGTACCTCTTTCCTCTTGGTCAGTTGAACACCCCTTTCATGATACCCCGGAAGTTTCACCTTGACACGGTAAGCCGTTCCCAAAATATTGCTTATGTGCGCTTTTGGCCCCCTTTTGACAGCCTTTGAATCTTAATACTCTAAGCCCTTCAAGTTGTTGCAATTGAAGTAGTAGTTGAAGCAGTTTAGTAGCAGTAGTAGTAGTATTAGTAAAAGTAGCTGTGGTTGTATTTTTAGTAGTGACATGTATGTATTAGCCTACCTTTTTGTCAGTTGATCTTCCCGTTTAGGTATTCTCTGAAAATTCCAACTTAATACCCATATCCATTCATGAGATACGCTCTTTTGACAATCTGCCTGCACATAGTTTGTTTTGATTTAGTTCAAATTCCCCCTCAATATTCTGTCAAATTTTCAGCTTCAAACGTATAGCCTTAATTGTACTATTGTCATAGTAGTAATGGTAGTAGTAGCAACAGTAGTAGCAGTAATAGTGTATTATCATTAATAGTATTAACAGTAATAGCAGCAGTATTAATAGGAGTAGCAGTAGGTATATTTTGCTTTTTGGTCAACTGAACATCCCACTCGCGATGCCTCTGAAGTTTCCTCTTGATACGATAAGCCGTTCCAAAAATATTGCTGATACGCCCGTTTCAGCAATCTATATGCAAATAGTGTGCTTTGATTTAGTTCAACTTTCCCCTCGACGTTCCCTCAGGTATTCATTTCAATGTTCTCAGCCTCAGTAGTACTAGCTACAGAAGTAGTGGTTTTAGTGATAGTAGTGGTAACAGTAGTAGTAGTTTTAATAGCGGTAGAAGCAGTGGTAGTTGTAGTAGTATTAGCGTGCAACCATTGTCTTTTTGGTCAATTAATCATCTCCCTTATCATTTCCTGAAAGTTCCAAATTAATATACTCAGTCATTCCCTAGTTACGCCATTTTGACTGCCTATATACACATAACAGGTTTTGATTTAGTTCACAACTCACCTCAACATTCCCTGAAGGACTCACCTTAATGCCATTTGTATTTTGGGAAAGTAGACGTCAAACATGGATACCTTTTCAGGTATGCATACCTCCGGGGTATTCACACCTCCAGGGTTGTGTCAACCCTGGAGGCATTGTTATATGTTCTTTGGACTATTTGGAACAAAATGGCTATCTCAAAATTTCAATCAGATGCGTTTGCTGAAAAGCGGAGTAGTTGGGGGGGGGGGCTGACTAGAACTTCCAATTTTCAACCAAATGAGCCACCTCTAAGGTTTTTACAACCACCCCCACCATAAAAAACCTTAAATGTCCCCGGGGCATTACTTGTAGTCTGTGCCTCCTATAAGAGACCAATAGAGAAACCTACATTTTGGAGGAGGGTAGAAAATCGGTTTTAGCGTTTTTTCTTGATTCCAGAGTGTCATACTGCGATTCAGTATTAATTTGAGAATCTAGTTTTGTGTGTTTTTTTTTGTATTTAAGATATCGCAACTAAAAACGTATGCCCTATTAGCAAATTCCTGGAATTTAAACTTTTTTTTTTTTTTTTTTTTTTTTTAAATAAAAATTTTTTATGTTTGAATGGGGTAGGTATGGAAAAATTGCATGAAAAGTGTAAATAAGTCAATTTAAAAACAGATATGATAACGGGATCATCTCGCATGGAGACTCGATAATGGTTTCAGTACTTTGGGGTAAATTAGAGAGGCCCTTTAGCAAAATGACAACAATAGTAATTTGGGGTAAAAAAGAAATGCCATAAGTAACAAGCATCATGTTAGGTCTAATAATTACTGAAGAAAAATTTGATTTGCCTCATCCTTTCAAGAAGGGGCCAATATAGGCATCTGAATCTTGCTGAAAAGTAGAAAATCGGTTTTAATGTTTTCCCTTGATTTTATTGTGTCATGTGGTGATTTTTTTTATTATTTAGGGACTCTAGTGCAGTGTGTTTAATTTTGTAGTTTAGAAATCTTCACACAAGTCATATGGCCTTTTAGTAAATTTCCATTTCGTCATTTCTGTTTTTTTTGTGTGTTTTTTTTTGTCAATAATGCAAGCAAAAATTATTTGAAAAATCTTAAGAAGTAAATTTAAAATCATGCATAATAAATAGGATCATCTTGCTTGAAGATTAGGAAGAAGTTGTGGTCATTTGCAGGACAGGCTGCTTTTTTTGTGTTTTGCCTTTTGTGTCTTTTCGTATCGATGAGGCAGTATTGCTGCATCCTATTGTCTTTATCTGTTAACGTTGGATTTTTGTTTATAAAAAGAAAGCATTCTATGAATAAAAATGCTCTTAGATCCATACTGTCCACTGATAAGCACAAAATAAACTTAAAAAAAAATCATGAAACACTGAGGCATTTAACCTAAAACAAGTACTACATTCTGTGAGGTTTTGACCCTTTGACATTGTTGTTGCAGCAAAACACACTCACAGTAATACCGCGTTCTAAAATTTTTATTTTGGTTTCTATCTCATAATTTCTTCCTTTTCTATGGTTCTTAAGGATCATTTAAACCAAATTTGCGCCGCCCTTCTAAATTCTCGTCCTTGTAGATAATTTACTGGCTGGGAAGCCAAAAAAGTTGTACTTGGAGTCAATACATAAAGAAAATCAAACGTCTACATCGTAATTCTTTCGTAATGTGGAAAATCAATTTGATAAATTTAGAAGAAAAGCAAATTTAAGTAAATTTGCAATATTAAAGAATTCGTATCTGTTGTTTAGTTTTTGTAGGCGATTTTTCTAGCTTTTTTTGGCAGTTCCTCATTCTTAGTTACCTTAACTTTTTTTCTTTCTTTTTTTTAATACTAATATTTATTAATTTCAGGGACCTTGTCGTGAAAACCAAAATTGTATAGCAATGCATGAATCAAACGGCTTAGACATAGTAGTTGGCCTTTTAACAGCTGACATTGGTGCGCTTGTAGTTCAAGCCAAAATTTTAGAATTGAAGAATAATGCCTCTAAACTATTATTGGCCATTATGGAAAGTCGAACAGACACGGAGAATGCTGAGAGGATTTTAGGCAACATGAACCCCAAACAGATGGTAAGTAACATGTGATGGTACACGTCAAGTTTTTGCTGATCTCGTTGCCAAGTCATGCAGGCTGAGCAGTGACAAGGTTCAATGGCGTCAATGGGGGGAGATGCTCCCCCTATATTTTTATGCCCCTCTCCTCTAGCTAGATTAAAAAAAATATATATTTTGAGTATTTCTATTAAAAAATACGTTTTTTCGGATTTTCGTGGGAAAAAAATGAAATTGTCCCTCTCCTACTAATTTTTATCAATTGACCCCATTGACAAAATTTCAGCAAAATTTTAAAGAAAGTGGCTGAGCTTAATGGATGGCGGAGCTTTGTAAGCTGAGCTTACCAAGTTTCAGGAATTGATGTTTGAGCTGATTCCTGAAAGTTTCATCACTCAAACAAAATGTTAAATAAAAAATAAAAGATATTATTTCGTATAAAAGATACGCCCAAACAGAGTATAGTTCTTTTTTTTTCTTTGCTACTAATTCATAGCTGATGAAAAAGTGAGCTCTACTCTGTATTGGCAACACTGTCTACCAATTAACGAAATAAGAAAGTCGGACGGACAGAGATATATTATATTGTACATCATTACAGCCAAACGGATAGAAAGATGGTAGCAAGAATCCTTTCTAAAAAAAAAAAAAAATTGTGAATATTTATATATCCTTGACTAGGCTCACTAGTATCGTACAAGAATATATCCAGGATTTTTTCGGGGGGAGGTGAGTACCAAAAAAACGATAAAAAAAGACATCAAAAATTTTTTTATATTCATTTTTGTTATACTTTTACTAAATAAAACTTACTAGATAAAATTTACTACATACATTTTGTTACTACATAATTAGCTTTTCTTTAAAATATTGTACTTAATCTAAATATTTGTTCAATTAATTGATATTTGTTTGCAGTTGTTTTTATTTCATTTTATTCTAAAATGATTGTCATCAATTTCCGTAACTTTACGTGTTTCATCTTTATCCTTTACCTGTCTTTCTTTTTTATTCCTGCTTTACAATAAAGAAACAGTAAGTAAATGTAAGAAGTGCTTAAAATCCATAAAATTCAGTTAACGCTCGCTTTTATTGTCATCCTTAATACACCGATGAAACAGCATTCATAATATATAGTAATATCATTATTATTCTATTATCTTTTCATTATAAAAATGTATATCATTATATTATATAAATTATATTATCATTACATTTGGACAATGATGAAAATTTACATTCGATAAAAATAGATGAGGGGCAAAGGTCCGAAGCTCCCCTGCTTGTATGCCTGAAAGTTTTTCTTATCAGGAATAAAAAATGTTCAAAGTATTTGCCCTGTTTTAACCATTTTCATTGGGAGGACCATATTTCCACGGGAGAGATTCATTGAAATATTTGGGGTTTGGCAACTAACCCGTCTAAGTATGGAGGCTTACAATTCTTTATATCTGATGTCCACTTACTAGTTTTTCTGAATTACCTTTTTTTTCTTTTTTCTTTTTTTTTTCATTTTACATGCCACATTTCCAACCAGATATCACATTTCTACAGGTATTCGTTTCTGCTCAAAAACCAGATTCTGAATTGACAATCTTGCATATCACAATAAATCACACATTACTAAGGAGTTAATAACTCACTAATTACTGCTTATGTTGAAATTATAATAATTACTCTGCAAGGTAAAATACGTTGAACTGTATGTATCACGAAGTTTGTTGTGCTCATTACTGCTTAAAGAAACAGGATTATTCCGTATAAAACCTGTCTAAATAAGGGGTTTATTTGTACTAATTTGAAAGTTAAAGCAGGAATTTGCATTAGATAAATCTTAGGGAAGATAGCCTTTCAGCTTCAATGGAATCTTCTTGATTTAAGAAAAAAAATCGCAGATTTATCCAACGCACAATAATTAGAAAACAAACCTTAAATTTTTGGGATTTTGGGTCATCTTGCGTTTACAAGTTTGTAAAATTAAGTTGCAATTTCAGTGGAATTTTGATATTTAAGAAAGATTATATATTTACCACAAGAAATACTGGTTAGAAAATGAACCCCAAATCCGTGGGAACTCGAGCCATCTCGCATGTACAAGCTATAACATTAAGTTACAATTTCAATGGAATCTTCATAATTTTGAAAAAAAAAACATAAATTAAACTTAAATAACACGAATTCGGAGCCGAATTCCAAATTTGCGGTATTTTAGGCTACCTTTCATCTACAAGTTATAACGTTAAGTTTCGATTTCTGTGGAATGTTCGTAATTTAGAATAGTCTTTTTTAAGCTGTAAAGCTTTTCCTGATTTCAACTAAACCATTTTTATTGGCGCATTTTTTTTTATTTATTTAAAAGTTTATTTTCTTTATATTAGAAGCTAGGTACTACGGTTAAAACTGGTGGGTAACTTCAAGTGAACCTACGTTCAAATCGAACCAACCCAATTCATCCACCTTCAACTCAGTACTATGTAACTCAACCTCATTTAACCCGACCCCAATGCCTCATTCAACTCAATCTCGTAGAAATAACTGAATTCACATTAGTGTTGCATTTGATAAGGGCATACCCAGCTAAATCTCGGTTTCAAATGGTAGATAATTTCAGATTGAAGCAGCTGTGGCGACCTATCAGAAGGACCATAAGAAAGGTTTGCATGGAGCAGGCTCCAAGGAAATGGGCCTTAACCTCTATATTATATTTCACAAATTGGCAAAACATAATAAAGAAATGAATGCCTTATTGAAACCTGTTGAAAACTCAGACTCGGAAGCTGCCTTGTCATATTTTGCTTCCCATACAGGACAGATAGAGGTAAGATCTTAATGGGTTCAGATAGAGGTAGTGACCTTGTACTTTTGATTCCTAGTAGATTAAGAATTAGCGTATTTTATGTTAAACTGTCATTTATTTTTTCAGTCAAAAACTTTCCATTCTGGATACAACTGGAGCTTGGTGGATTTAATATGACTCAGTTTAATATTCAATATTCTAGGGGCTCTAGCCCCTATATTTTTACTATCATATATTTATAAAAATATTTTTTTGTATTTTCGTTAAAATTAGAAAAACGATAATGCCCCCCCCCCCTCATTAAAAAAATACAAAAAATTGAAAATCCCTGTTTGGGAAGCCATCTTGCTTCTCATACAGAACTAATATAAATAAAATCCATGTTGTATTGATCCATGTAAGATCACTAAGCATGGTTTCACTAATCTGGTACACCAGCCAGAATTCACATATAATTGCTGCTTTGTTATTCTCTTCTTCACAAAATCTCTTCTTCTGTCAGACCTTAGCTTAACAGAATTTAAAAGTTTTCCAGGTCTGAGGGATATTTATGTTTTATTACCAGTTTATAAGGGAGTGAGACAGTGATCTATTGTTTCACCTGATTTTCTTTCAACAACGCAATAATAGAGCTACAATCGACAATTGAGTGTTCGTGCATAGTTCGCGGTTTGAATCCAATTCTAATTTGTTATGCTGGAGACGTTTTTATGCCATGTCGGACCATTGCTTGCCTTGAGGAGAATTTTAAAATGTTAAATGACGAATACCAGAAAATTGGTTTTACTTTCAATGAAGCGAAGTCGGAGATTCTTCTTTTTAATCGGAAAGATTCGACTGATGGATTCGACTGATACTTGGTGATACCACCAATAAGCCAGTGTTTTCGTTTGCTTTTTTGGGCCTCTCTCGTTACAACTTTCTCTTAATTAGTCATCTGCAAAAGTGAACATCCGCATCATATGGTAGCATTGCGTCAAATAAGCTCATGCGTGATTTTAGCTAGATTATATAATGAGACTGTGCTGCTGCATATTCTGTATGTTGTACTTTTCTGGGGAATGTACCTTACTGGAAATCGGATATTAAGTAATTTCAGTCATACTACTTTCGTTATGCCAAGTATCTGTTGAGACTACCTTTGTGGATGCGTAATTCATGTATTAGCCTTCGTTATAAAGCTAAAGAACCATGTCAGGCCGTTCGAAAATAGATCGACACTTTTAACACAAGGATGTCGCACGAGTGGTCGTCCATCCTTAGGCAGTATTGTTGATTTAGTTTCTTTTTCTTTTTTTTTTCTTTTACACGCTCTTCTTGCTTTTGTTGTAGTCACAGGTTAAAAAATAAATAAATAACAAATTAATAAATATAAATAAAAACATTACCAGCACAATTAGTTACAATCCCCGTGCAGGGCCCTCGAGCCCCATACTTTTCTAGGGTCTAGATCTGTGTCACAACCGTTGCTGCTTTTACCCCCTGCAAATAAAGTTGCCATATCAAGATTTAATCTTGGCCATACTGATCCTATCGAAAGCCAATACACGCACTTTTTTTTCATAGAAATGCGATTTTTTTGCGAAGTATCGTATCGAACTTAAAATTGCTGGTTAAGGTATTAACTATTATAGTGGCTGAAGTTGAACTATTATTTGTTCGATTCTAACTTGCTATGATAGAAGCGATAGTTTAAGAGAACCTTTGGAGTGAGGTGGAAGTGGAAATAAAACTTGAGAGCACTTTCTCAGACCCTGATTTTGGCTGTAAGTTCAACCCTGAAAGGACCTTTCCTCTAACTTAAGGTCTCACAGGCTGACTTGCCCTGGGCTGGTCTCGACGTTTTACTTATAGACTAACAGCACAGGCCCGGTAATACTAGTTTATGTTTGTTGAACCCATGCTGCATTGCTTTATGTAGGAAAAAAAATAGCTCAAGCTTTTCAAAATTGGACATCAGAAGTAAACCTGTATGATGGGGTTGATTCAATAGGATACTATAGTTTGACATAATTATACTTATAACTACTGCTTCTGAAATCTAATCTCATGCTATTATACCCAGTAATTAATTTCACATGGTCAAAATCAATTTTCAATATCCAATATGCTCGTTTAAGATGCAGTGAGGTATTGAGAGTCACGCTGATGTAAAAAAAAGTTTCCTTTGTGATAGTAAACAAGTTCTCTTCATAGTAAACAAGCTCTCTTGAAGGAGTGATTGAACCTTTTGACTCAAGGAAGCTGTTTAATAAATAATTAAATTTTCTATCTGCAACTTCTCAAAGCTGTCACTGATAACAAATCGCTCCTGGCTCTTATCCGAGTCACTCTTTACTTATAGTTCTTTGTCCCAAACCTTTGATTTTGTGTTTAGTCAATAAGTTTAATACTTATTAAAGGAGCAAAAAAATTAACAATTTAGTCTGCTTCTTGCTTTTCTTAAAGTGACGTCAATATTATATTTACATATTTTTTATTGAAAAAACGATAATTTATGCTTTACAAAGTCGGAAAGCGCTCACTCATAACAAAAAAAAAAAAAAAAAAATTCCATGTATCAACTTATTGCATATTCAATCCATTGGCTAATTTTTAATTTTATAAGCCCGAAATACCGTATTTTTAGCTGGGTCTAATTTTAACGCGATATTCTTATAAATCATAGCTCAGCGGTAGAGCATTCGACCTGGGCTCGAGAGGTCACCGGTTACAATCCATTTTTCTTCTATTTTTTTTTATCCCAAATGATATAATGGTTGGGATACCCATATGGTATTTCATACTCGCTGTCCTTGATGCGAGGAGTGACACTGTGACAAAGTTTTGTATTTTTTCTTTGGATAGTTTAAGAGAGGTGGGAAGATAACACTTTTTAACAGACTTGATTTTACTTGCCGAGTGTCAAGAATCAAGGATTTCCACCGGGGCTGTTTGCTTCTTTTTTGCCTTAATTTTAAGTAAATTAATCAACTTTTGTTTCCGCATATTTGAGGATTGTTTACCTTTAGGTGTACGTGGTACTCCCCAAAATGCTAGTTGCGCTCAAGACATTGAAAACCACACATTTAAGGCGATTTAAATATAACAAGCATATATGTTTTTTTGTTTTTTTTTATAACATATATCTTCTGTTTGCTCTATTTGGTCTGAGACCGTCATTTCCATGAACAAAAAAAAAAAAATAACACATACACTCACATGATTCATTGAAGAATTAATCCTATCAGCCCCCTCCCCATTTTGGAGCCCTCTTGAGGTTATAAGGGTTAAAATTCTCTCTCCTATGCAGGAGCGTCCCGAGGCTCGTTTTATTCGGGGAGCGATCTCCATAAATTTTACCGAATCGCTACCTGATTTATGCCGAATTTTCTGCAGAAATCAAGAATTTTGCTAAATTTCGGCCGATTTTGCAAAATTTCAGCCGAAATTTTCGCATTCGGCGAAAATTTTACCGAATGCCAAAAAAGTTCGGGGGTGGCTCGTGACCCCCCCCCCTCTGGACGCCCCTGCTCCTATGTATGGACACCTGAGGATAAAAGGGTTAAATTTCGCCTGGATGTTCATTTGAAAGACTTGTTATTTCTAGCTCGAGAAAATTTTGGCCTAAAATTAAAATTTTTAAGGCTTGATGAGACTTGAGTCTTTTCAATGGAAATAATAGAACAAATGTATTTTTCTAAATCTAGATGGGAAGGGTGGCCAAAAATATAGGGAGGAACCCATAACCGGAAACGCCAAGCCTCTATACCCATAGCCAGAAACTTGAAGCTTTTAACACCATAAGCTGAAACTTAAACTTAAAGCATCCGACGTAGGTATTTTTGTCCCTATTGAGCTGTTATTTGTACTTAAACATCTAAACTTATAGCCTGGAACTTGCTCTAAAAGTACCGATTATATTTACAATTATGTTCCTGAATTCCTTACACGGACCTTTATTAAAATTATGTTCTCCAGTTCTTAAAAAACAACAAAGAAAAAACAAAAATGACTTAATAGCATGAGAGCATGCACAAAGAATACTCCTATTAACCACATGTTTAACACATCCTATAGAGTGGAAGTGCACTTTCTAATCTGTGTTTTCTTTTTATATGTTCTGGTAATACAATACCTTTCTTAACAATTTATTTCGTATTCATAGGAAGATATTGAATATTACAGCTTCTTAATAATTTGAATCATGTTTTTCCTATCTTTGTTACAAAAACAAAGATAGGGAATTTTAAGAAAAATGCCAAATCTTTATAATACTCGGAGAATATGATCTTTTTTTCTTGTAAGAAAATTTCCTTTCAAAGACTTATCATCGTAGACCAGACAACCTATCAAGTTTATCCAACTTTCGGTTTTAAACCAAAAACTATGAAAATTATTTACCAATCAGAAACCAAAATGCACAAGTATTACATACTACTACTACTAACAACTCGCTGCAGCGCCAAGCCACCTGAAGCCAACACAGCTGAACACGCTCTTCTTCTCTTTCCAATTTGTTCAAAGCGGTTCTTTTGCAACTGAACCCTCGTATAACTGAAGCCATCTGCAACTGACTCATCGTGCAACTGAACCCCCGTGTAACTGAAGCCTCGTGCAGCTGAACCCTCCTGCAACTGAACCCTGTGCAGCTGAAAACCCATGCAACTGAACTCTTGTGCCACTGAACCTCCTTGTAACTGAACTCCCGTGCAACTAAAACCCAATGTTACTGAACCCCCATGTAACTGAACCCCCTTGCAACTGAGACCCGTTTAACTGGGCCTACGTGAAACTAAAGCTTCTAAACTTCAAGCCTCTATACTCATAACCTAAAACTTCTAGGTTCTAAACCCATAACCTGAAATTTTAAGCTTCTAAAGCCATAATCTGAAACTTCGAGCTTTAAAGACATAACTAGAAAATAAAACACACACTCATATGAACCATTTAGTAGCTGGCTGAATTGGGCTTGATCAAGTATCGATAAGATACTAAAACATTTTGGTATCGTATCGAATGTCGGTGTCTCGCGTTGTTTTTTAAATAAACTATATATGACTTTAATTGAAAGAGAATTTGATTAGCATGGATATTTTTTTTTATATTTCTAGATAGAACGACAGGATAAGCGACTGGAACAGATTTTTTTCCCAATTCGTGAAATATGTGAATACATAGTCGAAGAAACAAAGCAAAAAGTCTTTCAGAGTTGTGATAGAGATGACAAAGGCTCTAAGGTCTCTGATTTTTTCGCAAGAGTTGATGGTTTATATGAGGAGATGAGATGGCAGAAAAAACTTAGGAGTAAGTTATTTTTAATAACAATGAAAAAATGCGATCTAGGTAACCGTATCTTGAACTTGACCGCGTCCCGCAAACAAGTGTGGCCATTTCGTAGCATAGCTAAAACTAATTTGTACTGGTAAATCACGCAACCAAATTTTGGACAATGGTAGAAGTTGATTTTAGGAAATAAGAAGACAGGTAAAATGTAATCGTCAGTTAATTTTAAAATGGTTGGTAATTTTAAAACGAAGGTTACTTTTAGGAAAACCATTGAAATTTATGGGTAATGTAATTACTCACGATATTTCTTAGAGTAGGGTTTGGGTCTGGTGCCCCCACCTTCTTACATACCTGCCTTGAAGCATGGCTCTAAAGCAAAAAGAGGTGTGAATATCGAACTTCACGCTTAAACGTTATTTGAGGACAATTTAGGAATAATGATAAGGTGCTTAGTGATAATTTGATACTATAAAACAATTTATGAATAGGGATAAGGGACTTCGTGACAGTGATAATGTGATATTTGAGCTCAAAATATTAATCAAATTTGTTATTAAAAGTAGTACGACATTAAAAAAAACTTTGGTTATTATAAAACTAGTATTACTTAAAATTTATATTTGAAGAAATTATTAAATTAAGACCATCCTAATATTTTCTGAATTATCTCTCTAAGACGCAACTGCATTCCACTTTATGATGGTTACGTTCGACTAGGATAAAAAAAAACCACAATGCTCCTTTCCTCTCTGAAAGACTGATGAGAGTGGGATTGTCCATTTCTTTTCGGGCCTTCCGGACTGCATGATGATGTTATGAGTTGTTTTGGGAGGATGAGCCATCAGAAATTTTTAGATCTAAATCTAAAACGAATGTCATTTTACTTCTCATTAGCATTGATTTCAGGTTTACGGAAATATTATAAAATTGAGTTACCCTCGTGATTTTCTAAACAATTGTCTTTTCTTTTCTTGTTCTTTTATATATAGGCTGTTTTCTCAAAATATTGTTTCTCTTTTTTTGTTTAGTCTTGCAGGCACTATTCGGGCCTCAACTTGAGAAAAAAATGATCTTAGTTTAGGCCATTATTGGGCGTACATATCATTTCATGAATGAAATCATTTTTGTTGTTATTTATTGTAATGATAATAATAATAATAATAGTAATTTATTTCTGACCCACTATACAACAACACAATTGAAGTAATATAACGAAAGTAAGAATAGCAGAAGAAAAATCGCACGCACTGGTAAACCAGATGTACTAAATTGTAGAAGGAAGCGCCTAAGGAAATAACCGCCTTTTTTTTAGCTTAGTACTTAAAGACTAAAAACAGGAAAGTATCCCACCATATTTTTGAAGTGTTACGATACCACCATAGTATAGCAGTGTTACGATACCATCTCGGAAGGTAAAGCAAACATTTGCAATATCTACAATAAAGTATGCGAACCTCGCGCAGATCTCTGTTTTTTCAGAAGTGGGTAAAGCCCCGTAAAAATAAAACAAAATGATCACACAAATTAAAAATAGTCTGTCAATTGCCTTGCGAGAGTATCGCCCGAGGTTTGGAACAATCTTCGCGTAGCCGACTCTAAGCTTTCCTTTAACATTTCTAAGAACCTGTGTAGGTAGGGTTCATATATTTTTCCGAATTCCATGAATTCCTTGCCACCGTATCTGTGTGAAACAAAACGAACAGAAGAAAGGCCGCAATTCAAGCTTTTGGAAACAGGCTTACAATTGAAAACTAAATATTCACACTTTTTATATTTAATGACTTTGTCGTTTCATTACTTATTTTGTAATGATTTTGTACGTTTCATTATTTGTCGTTTTCCACATTATATTGGACAAACGCACAAATGAGTCAATCTGGTAGAATCCTCTTTTATCTTGCCCTGATGGTGAACGTCATAATTATATTCTTTTATCCTTTTTCTGGCGAAGCTTCTCGTAAGTCTTTTCTCTTCTTTTTTTTTCACTTTTCTGCGTCTCAAAGCCCCTCTCCCCTCCAATGGTGGTTATACGGTCTAACTGAATATATAACACAAAAAAACTTCTAGAAAATTCTAGAATCTTTGAAACGGGTATTGCCAATCTTCGTTGACAAAGAAATAAATGGCGTAAATATTCAAAATACAGGAACATAATTAAAATTAAATATAGAATGATAATATCATTTAAAAAAAAACATACAGTGGAAAATCGTGAATTAAGGTGGAAGTGATGCTTCTGCTGGCATAGGAGAAACTAAGGTCTAAGGAAGGCTTAGATAAACGTTTTATGACATTAAGGAGCAAATCTTTACTTGTCATTTACCTGATAATTTATTTCGGTTTGCAGTATTCATGATTAAGCTTTTACATACGTATGGTTGAATCAACAAGATCTTTAAAAATCTGTCTATTATTGCTTAATAGACAGATTTGTAATTTTTTTGTTATTATTTATATATATATATATATATATATATATATATATATATATATATATATATATATATATATATATATATATATATATATATATATATATATATATATATATATATATATATATATATATATATATATATATATATATTTATTTTATTTGCCATAATTTTGGTTCTTTTTTATAAACGCTTCTATTTATTTTCGTCTGTTTCGGTTGAAGGCCCAAATTTCGAGGGTTTAATATCCTGTTTATAGTATCAATATTGTTTTTGTTTTTTGTTTTTTTAGGAAAGGTAGGCCTTGTCTTGTAATTAAGTCTCAGAAACGGGAATCGATATTCTTAAATAATTATAGAATTTAAAGGCCCTTGGATAGTTAAAAACTGAGGATAATTTTTTTTTTTATTATAAAAACGAAGTTTTAAGAAAATGCTATTTTCGCCAGCGCACGAAAAGATAAAAGAAAGAAAAAAAAATCCTGGTAGGCTACCTGGAAAACTGGAAAATATTGAGACTAGACTAAAAGTGTGATTATAAGACCAATATGAAGTCTTATAAGAAAATTATCGTCTTATTAAAAGTAATAAAACTAAAAAAAAAATATATTAAGACTAAAAAAATAAAGGGCTGTTTTAGCATATTTTTTAACTATTCAATGACGAGTTTTATCATGGCTACCCCGTGCTTTCCTTTTTCATGTTAAATGATTTAGTTTTTCGGATATCGGAGAAAAAAAAAATTATTTACTTTCTAGTGTCTTTGGAAATAGGAGTGTTTTCTTAAGGTTTTTTAGTATTTTTTAAAAATGTCTCCTTTTTTTTGTGAACTTATAAACAGGTCTTGTATCGTCTTGTAAGAAATTTACATCTAAAAATGAAGAAGGATTAGTTTTAGCTCTTCCAGAGAATCGAGTATTGGAAGTGTTTGTTTAACTGATCGTAATAAACGTTTTACTGGTTGCCGAAAATTGGTCATTTTGGTCGTTTTTCTTGGGCCAAACAAAAAGCCAGATGTTCTCAAATTGATTTGCTGAGATTAGTGGGGTTGTAAAAAGAAATTTAAACAGATTTAGATCAAAAATAAGGCTTGTTAATTTTATTTTTTGGTTTTGAATTTTTGGTCAGATAAATTTGAAAAAAAGTATCATCAATTTGCAACTTCAAACTAGCTTTGTATAAAATGTTTCGGCCCTATAAAATGTTGATTTCCTGAAATGATGTTTTCCCCGGTTTTTCGTAGTAATTTTTGTGCTTTATTGTTCATGTTCATTGACTATGTATTTTCCTTTGGGACTTTTATTCTACTGTACTCAGTATACAAAACGTGAAGGTCGAATAATAGATTTTAAAATAATCATTTACTGGAACTGGAGTAGTTGGGAGAGCTAATTCCATATGTTATTATTTTGGCCGATGTTTTTCAGAAGAAGGTAATTCTCCTACCGACAAAATACCTATTCACCAGCACTGTTATTGGTCTGCTATGCACAGTCAGAACACAGTCAGAAGTTCTTAGAGCATTTCTTAGCGAAGAACAAAAGCTTTATTTTTTAGTTTTTCGGAGGTGGCGACTGACAGCTGACCAGTGACAACAACTTTGTGTATGAACCTTTTTACACGAAAATCTTAGTGTACGCACTTTACCAGGAGATGTAATTTCGAATTGTAGTTGACTGTGTTGCAACTATATTTATTTTAAAGTAGAAACCATGTTCTTAGGTGCGGTCGCTGGTAGGTTGTGGGAAATTTGACAGTTCCCATTGGAAAGTTTGATTTAGCGTTATTGTATTGTTACTTTCTTCCCAAAAACACCGGCCAAAACATAATTTATGAAATAGGTCGCAATAATAGGGGCCAAAAAGCAAAACGCATTGTTACCTGAATACCTTCAATAAACCATTACTGCCTATTCCACAAACTGTCAATTGGACCATAGTCTTTGACAAGAAAGCAACAATGGCTGAACATTAATTGTCTCAGTGTATTTATCACTAACGTCCTTTTGTTCCCATTTTTTAGATATACAATTTTATTGGCACTTCTCCCCCCAACAAATTCCCCTCTTTCTGTCGCTCTCTCATTCTGTATTTTTCTCTCTCTCTCTCTCTCTCCCTTTCTTTCTTTTTCTTCTCTCTCGCTCACAAGCTCACTCACTGACTCACTCTCTTTAAAAACAAAATAGTCCACTTAAAGTCCGAAGATTCCCGGCTGAATTGAGCCTGAATTCAACGAAATTCAGGCTTTGAATTAAGTTTTTTTTTTCTGCTGAATACCCGTGCAATCTCAATGCCGCTTTTATTTTCCAGTTCCTACTAAACCCATGTTAAAGGGCTTGATTTATCTGTCGTATCTTTTTCTATACTCTCTGATCTAGGTCACTAATCAAAATTCTAAGAGACAGAAATTTAACAGAAATTCTAAATAAAAGTAAAAGTGAATCTAGAAGTAACGGAATGTTCATGATTGTACGCTCTCCAATGTTTTTGGCTATAGAGTAAACAAAAATAAAGTCCGAGAAAAATTCTGATGTGAAACCCTGTAGGATAATATAAATAATGAAAGGTTTACACAACCAAATTAGGAATAAAAGGAAACAAAAATTAGCCTCAAGGTTTGCGGTATTTACAGAAACATGGACACAGTGGACATTTTTTCGTGAAATCTTCTTTTGTCTCAATAATTAATTTCGAGTTTTAAATCTAATATTTGTTTTCTGTTATTTTTTAGGTACTTACTACACGCTGCAAAGATATTTTACTCTCATTTTCAGCATTTTCATGATTTCTTTGGTGACGTCATTCATCTACAAAGATAAACAAAAGGCGAAGGACATAGCTTTTTGCACGTTTGTACTGCTAATTGTGATTTTGTTTGGACCTCATCCCGCGCTTATCTTTTTTGGCTCATTGAAGGTAAGTTTCAAATCAAAATTACTTGAAATAGCATCCAGAGCACCGCAGGGGTTGGTGTCTGCCTCCCCTCCTCCCCGTGAAGACGAAAATTTTCAAAGTAAGTTTACAAATTTGATTGGAGTAAAGTAGTAACATTTATTAGATTCCAGGTTGGGGGGCTGCGTAGGTCAAAAAATAGTATTTATCATCAGTGCATTATCCTCAAGTATATACTAGATTTGCGTTGCATAGACAACTTAAAGTGTACAGCGTTGACTTCGCCAACAAATGTGTCGCAGGAGCAACACTTTGATCAGGGATTCGAGGAAAAACTTGAAAAAAAACTTTTTGCGTGCTCACCAATGGTTTGCGTTGTGCAGGTACCGATCTTCGGATTCAATGCCTTCGGCCGGGACTGCAATAAGTGGTTGGGGGCAAGTATCCGATGCTTCGCGTGTTTTCCCCCTAGATTTCTCCAGGTACCCATTTAGAACTACTTTGACTCTGGCTGTGCTTACAGAGTCACACCATTGACCCCTCGTTCCAAACCATCGACACCAGGATTTGAACCGCCGACCTTGGGATTTCAATTCTGGAGCAGATTGAAAAATATTATATTGACTTTGCTGCTAATTGAAACTTAAATTACCTTAGACACTAAGAATGGAATTTGATTCTTTAAATTGGTTAAGTGGAAACTTTCACAACCATATATGTCTCAAAAATTAGGAAAACCCTGGAGCTCCATTTTTAATGCAAAAGATCTCCATTTGCAGTTTGGTAGATTTACCCCTAGCGGGCACCAAGTTTGAAAATAAAGAACGTGTTTGAAAAATCAGCCGAAAATGAGCGAAAAAAACATATCGTCTTGGAGCTTTAGAAGCTATAACTTTCCTGATTGCTATAGAAAAAGACAAACGCTGCTATAAATCTAAGCTGTGCATTAACATGGATATTATTAACATTATTCAAGATTAAAAACTTCAAATTATTAGTTAATTGATTTACCTACAAAAACATCTTTTTAGAAAGAACCAATTAGGCTATCGTCTTCTTGTTATATTTATCCCTTTAGTTGACTTTTGGCATGTAAGTAGGATCCATGTTTTCTTCTTGTTTAAAAATACAACTTTTATTGCTTAATTTTTATATATTCCCACTACCCTATGTTTGTTCAATAGCCCGACTAAATATAATGGTTGTAACTTGTATCACCCTATTGGTTGTTTTATTACTCCACGATCAGCGGCGGATAAATTAGTGTCGCAACCCTTTGGTTGTGCTTGTTTGTAAAAAAAAGAGTTTTCGCTTATTTCTTTTCACGATTTAAGTGTGGCAACACAGGAGAAAATTTAAGCAATAAAAAATCTTACGGTTGCCTAACACCCAAAAGAAAAATCCTATAAAATCCCGGACTTCAGGCATGAAGAAACCGAAGGTGGAACCTTGGTACTTTATATGTATATGTTACCGTGAATGTCCGAAATCTGGTTAATCTTGACATTCACCGGTGAATGTCAGAAATTCCTTTTTCTCTGCTTTGATTCAAATAACTTTACGAGTCAGCTTTTTCAGTCTTATGCAAGCTATGACGGTGGAAGTTAAAGTTAGGTTAGATTATGTTATTTTAGGTTAGATCAGGTTAAATTTGGTTATAAATATCAGAAATGGGTTAAAAACCTAACCTAAACTAACTTAACCTAACCTGTGATCATCAAACCTTGCATTAAATTAAAAAGAGTGACTGGGAACGCTGACTAAACCCAAGGAGTAAAAAAAGGTATTTTGGACATTCACCGGTGAATGTCGATATTCGCCAATTTGCGGACATTCACGGTAGCATATATATATATATATATATATATATATATATATATATATATATATATATATATATATATATATATATATATATAGCTGGTGACAAAGTTTTGACTTTGTCACCAGCTCAACCATAAATGTATACATGTAACATAGCCTTAAATGTTTTGGAGACAAATAAAATGCAGATAATATTTGATCTAGTATCTAACCCCTTCTTTCGGTTTTATTTCTTCGCTATCGATTGCTTTCCGTAAATATTATAAACTCAACATAAAGCACGAACAGACATTTTAGTAACAGTGGATAGTAGAAATTTCGAAAGCATGGATGGATTAAAACTTGTAATATAACCCTATTGAACCTAGATAGCACTGTAAAGCTGTTTGTCGCTTTTCAGAATACTATTCTTTAAATGAATATAATAATTTCATTTCAGGAACTACCCCTCTATTCAGGAACTACGTGATATTGTTTTATTATTAGTTATTTTCGTCGCGTAAATATTTAATTCCAGGTTACAATGATTTTTAATACCCTTAAGTGTATCGAAAACAAATAAAAAAGTGCACTGGATGTTCATAATTCTTTAACCTCGCAAGTCCCCTCAAACTTCCCCACCGGGGTCAAATCCAGCCGAGACATCAGAAAACGATAAACTTATTTGCATAAGTTTCTAGTGCCTCATCTTTGAAGATGACCTTGCTCTAATAACCTATTCTTACTTGCACGTCCCTTTCCCTAGCGGACATGAAACCGACTTTTTTTGTATTCTCAAGTGCGTCAGAAGCCAATAATAAATACACCCACTAGCAAAGGATGCGCACTCCTCGTCACCGAAGATGACCTTGGTATTAGAAGCGTTTAACCAAAATGTATGTGGGCTTCGTAATAATTGTACTTAGTTTGATGTTCGATCCCTAAATGTAACAGCTGGTGGTTATAAGCATCTTTTTGGTGATGGTTGCAGCTTAGGCTTGGCACAAAATTACATATTTCAGCGGGAATAAAATCATGAAGACCAAAAAAAATATTTATCCCACAAAAATAAATTCCCACGATCTCATTTTTAATAGAAAATTTTATTCGCATCGGCTATAGCGTTTGACAGTAGTAAATATAAAAGATAAACTAAAAGGAACAATTATGATAGGAATAACAAATATAAGATGAATATGAAAAATCATAAATGTAAAAAATGATAAATATAAAAGAATCGTCGAAATCTTATGATATTTTTTGCTGCTAATCTTTAGGATTCAGGCATTGGATGTCTAGTGCAGCTGTAAGTGTAGCTTCGTATTCCACTGCAGCCGAGGAAGCTCGAACGGTTGATCACCCATACTTTACAATTATGACACACTTTACATAAACAAATTTGGCTTTTACCTAGCGTTAGGGAATTTTCTTTAATTTAGGCATAATTTTTATTGTCCTAGGACTGAAACCTTGTGTATAATACAAAAATGCTGTTACGCTGTGGTTCTAAACCGTTGCTATCCTAATTATTAATAGCCCTCTCCTTTCTCCTGTGAAATTAAACATACAAATTTTGGGCAAGGGAGAAGGGTCAGCTGTAGGAACCTTCTTCTCATTTTTCTTCTTTTTTAATTCTTATTACCCGTCACGCGTTGCTGGGATCGCAAAAGAAAGGAAAGATAGAATTTCACCCCCACTCCTCCATTTTGATAACGATTGCGTTTTTAAATTTAAAGTGTTTGAAAAACTCCCCGTCCCCCCGCTGAAAATTTTCCCTCCCCGACAATTATTTTACCCATATGTAAGATAACGATGCTGAATTTAAAATTAAAGCATTTGACAAATTTGGGTTGAGTAAGGAATTAACGGAACTGTTGAATACGGTAACAAATTCAGAGAATTTATTGAAAAAGAAATTTCATAATTCAGAGGTATGTTAGGCGACAGAATTCATAATTAATTAACCAGCTAATTGAATATCCAGAAAATGTAAATATTGTGATTGGAAGACTCAAGTATCTGTGTTGAGGGGTCTGTAATTTCAGTCAGCGCGAAAAGTATTAAGAGGGTGTTGGGATAGGGGTATTTTATACATGCCTAAAACCCTCGGAAGAATGTACTCACCATCTTCTTATAGTTTCTTTGTGATCGGATGAACAGTGTAGTAATGCTTACAGAACAGACAGACATAAAATTTTATATGTATCTGTATATATAAAATTTTATATTTTATATATATATAAATTAAAAATTTTACATATATATATATATATATATATATATATATATATATATATATATATATATATATATATATATATATATATATATATATATATATATATATATATATATATATATATATATATATATATATATATATATATATATATATATTTATATATTTATATATGTAGTTTGATATGTTTTTTATTTGTATTTAACATATATATTTCTTTGCTTCGTCATATAAGTGTATTTAATCTAGGTGGTTATCAAGAACTACGGGATGTTTCCAAACCCTTTCATTGAAGCTATAAAGAACTACGAGCTTGTGTATCACTGCCTGTATCTAGCGGTCAGCTTGGTCGGTCTCATCATTCATCCCTTCTGCTATGCATTTTTGGTAAATATTGTAATTTATTTTCATACCTTAATTAGGAACTTTTAATTTAGAATATAGATTAATTTAAAGTATAGAATAGAGACCTAGAAAAATTAGCACATTTGCCTGGGCAGCCAATGTATATAGAGTGCAAAAATATATTTTTGTTGATTTCAGAAATTCGCAAGAAACTCTAATCTTAAACGCTTGCCTCTCCGAACGAATTTTTGTCCGCGAGTGTGTTTTTTTTTTTTTTGCATGCATTTTTTAAACCGATTTAGGAATTACCAAAATTAATTTTTAATTTTTTAGGAGATAGGGGGGGGGTTTGTTGGTAGGGTAGCAAAAAAAATAAATAAAATAAAACTCACATCTCCTAATACTAATTTTCTTTAAGTTAGTCTATCCGTGGCATTAGTGTTGAGGCATTTTAACCTAAAATTGTTGTCTGACAGGCAAGGCTATGGAACTTCACATTAGTTTTTTATTACTATTTTTTTTTCTAATTCCGTGACTTCGCCACAGAAAAATTATCTTTTCACCAGAAATGGGTATTTTCTACGCATCCAGTTTTTTTTTCTTTTTTTTTAAGTTAACAACTTTTAAAATTGCTTTTTTTTAAAGCTACCGGTTTTGCTGCGTTTTGGTTATATTGTTTATAAGAAATTGGCACAAAAAATAATACAAACCCGCCAAACCAGCAAATTTGTGTACCTTACAGCTATATCCAACCCCATTAGGAGGGGCTGGGACGGAACTGTGATAGAAGTGATTAGTATATTTAATCGCATTTGAAACATCACGGTTGACCCTCGGATCGATCTCCTTAACGGTAATAAGACCAGTACACCCAAGGACACGATTTATGAAGGCAAATAATAAACTAAAGTTTGGTTTCTGGGACATGCGAATGATGTCTCAACTGTTTTAGAACTGAACAAGTAGAGAGAGTGATGGGAGATTACCAGCTAGACTTATTAGCACTACGGGAAGTCGAGTTTACTGGATCAGCAATTGAGAGGCAAGATGCCGACCATATCATCTTCATGCAGCGGACCATCAAATGGGGTTGTAGCCAGAGTTGCCGTGATGGTGCCAAAGCCGAGCCGCAAATCGTTCCAGAACTAGACACCCGCATTCCAAAGAATGTTAAGTGAAAGGCTCTTGGGAACCGATGTTGAACAGTCCATGCATTGTTTGCCACCCCTATACAAATGAAACCACTGATGAGGAAAAAGACGAGTTCTACAGACCACTGATGAGGAAAAAGACGAGTTCTACAGACCACTTCAAGCCCCCAAAGCTGTACTAAGTAACGATGTTGCGTGCTTCCTTGGTGACTAACGCCGAAGTAGGGAACGACCAATCCTTCAGCCCGCAATTTCCTGGCCTACATAGTTTAGTTTAAGAAACGGAAATGGGGAGCTTATGATTGACTTTGCCCTTATTAATGACCTTGTAATTGATTTCTTCAGAGAGATCGACACTAGTAATTGTCAACGTCACCAGATTGGACTGACCAAAAATCAGATTGGTCATTGCCCCAAAAGAAGAAAATGGCCATCGAGTCTTCAAGATGTTTGGGCCTACAGAGATGCTGACAGATCAGATCATAGACTTGTGCTAGCGAAAGTTTGTGCGAAATTGTAGAAGACATACAACTAAAGGACAGTTCCCAGTCCAGTTTTGACCTGATAAAATGACATGATACGACAAGAGAGTAAAACGAGCTTTTTAAACTGAATTATGCAATAAATTTGAAGCTCTTACAAAACAGCCTGCCACAAAATAGCTAAATGACCCTTGAGCTTTGAGAGAAGCCCTAATGACCTGTGGCTGTTGAAACAAAAATAGCTTCTAATAGAATAAATAAAAAGAATGAAAAAATAGACATACGCATATACTATATGCAGCATGCAGTAATGAAAGGGCTGATTAAGATTTTGTGAGGACTCTAGACAATGAAATTTCGAAACCTTGGAAAGGGTGTTCTCTGTATAAATATCAAACTAAAACCAACAAAGATTTCAAGTGGAGTCCATTTTCTGAAATGTAGGTTTGAGACCCTACTTCTCTAAATGGCTCTCAACTAAGGGCTTGAAAAAAGGATCTTTGTCTTCTACCGGATTTCAAGACTCCTGAATCACTTTACTTAAAAGAAGATATTTAGTTTAGCCTTAGTGGATTATTCAGTATTACAAAATTAAATATATCTGAACATAGTTCTAAAAAATTATTACATTTAAACACAACTACAAGTAGGCCCCTCGAGCTTAGTGGCTCCTAGGCTCTTGCCAATGCTCGTTCATTTGGGTAATAGAGTCTTAGATACATCGTAGCTAAGAGGGTGGGGTAGAAATTGAGCATGCTTGTCCCCAGCTGCAGCATCTGTTGGGTGCCATCTAGATATATATAATGAAAGATAGGTCGACTTATATTGTTGCGAAGGGGGGGGGGGATGATATTGCTCTGGGCGCTGAAAAATCTACTTTCAATTCTGAATGCGTCGCAGTTTACTTCTTTGTTTTGTGACTGACAAGCAGTTTGCTTTACGCTGTGCATATTAATGCACAGCGGCATGAGATTTAGATGACATCGTTTTTTTGTTTTGTTTTTCAATGTAAAGTTTGTAAATGTAAGTCCGCAAATCTTATTAATTTGAATGATCTGTGTTATTTGTTATAAAAAAAAATGCTCTGCCAAGTTGTAAAAAAAATCGTTTTTGGCTAATACTTTTCAACCTTAATGAATTGCAAGTAATATTTGGTCAAATTTTGTTTCTAAGTATGGTATTTTGTTTTTTGTTTTTTTAGAGGGGGGGGGGGTAAATTTGGTGCAAGAATGTACAATTAAAGCCGAACAAACGTTTTCTGTTTAAAACTTTTTTTGCGCTTTTTAAAGTTTTTAAGTTTAATTTTTGGGTTTTATGAATTTTTTTTCGAAAAAAAAAAAAAAAAAAAAAAGCGTTTGAAACATAGAAGCAATTATCGGCTCAAACAGTGTTCATAAATTTTGTAAATTAGAATACTCTAGTCGAAGACGTTGGAAGACTGTTATAATGACTTTTTGTCATATCCCAATATAAACGGTAGTTTTAGCCCTTTAGCTACCTAACCTGGTTAGTTAGACATTAATTTTTGTGCTGAGTCGGACTAATTAGAATTCACACTTGTGCTTTGGAATTTATGGTAAATGCAAACACATCCATGAAACATTCTTCCTACATGTAAAACAAGAGATGGAAAAGCGAAGTAGTATTTATTCTAAAGCTATGAAATATTTGAACTGAAAAATGGACAGTTGTAACAGAAATGGGTATATTTTTGATAGAAAAATATTTTAATTCCAGAAACATATATATCTAGTATTTTTTTGGGGGGGTGATTGAAAAAATATTCAATAGTCATGGTTTTCCATGCCAATCAAGTTTTTTCCAGACTAGGAGGTTCTTCTACGGTGTTTGAACTTATGATCACAACAAGAATCCATGTTTACAACAGAAAGAAAACGTAATAATTGTCACATTAGCTTTTATGGTCATTTCCTTTCCCTTGTTTCTAACCTCAGCTGTTTCTTGGCAAAAAGACCCAGTAATATACCGAAAATTGTGCGCTAAAAACGAAGCTTGTCGATTAAGTAAAAGCTGCTTTCACTTCTAAAAATTTTGCTTTAGCAACTTCTTGTTATTTTTTCTTAGAACAGTAAGATGTAATAATTTAATATTATGTAGACATGAAGTTTTTTTCATATGGTTTTATTTACTAATTAGGAATGTAGATTTGTGAATTTCTCTCTCCCTCTCTCTCTCTCTCTCACACACTCCTTTTCTCGGTCTTGTTTTGTATTTCAATGCTTTGCGTTAATTATTTTCTATTCTTTTTTAGCTTTTGGATGTGATTTATCGGAAAGAAACATTAAAGAACGTCATTCAATCTGTAACAAAAAACGGACGATCGATTATTCTCACTGCCGCCCTTGGCTTTGTTCTAGTCTACCTATTTTCAATTGTTGGATTCATATTTTTTCAAGATGATTTTCAACTGGAAATTGAGCCACTTGTTCGGCCAAGTTGTGACGATGTCTCTGAATTTGAATCCGGTGAGTATCTTCGTTTCACTATTTGCCTATCGCCACGGGCAAGCTCGTTGGTCCAACATTAATTCGGAGAAGGGGGCGGAGATGCTATATAAAAAAACTTCAAAATATTTCTACTATCAACCCGCGATAAAAATATGTCAAGTCGAAAACAAACAGAGGTTAATCTAAAAAACGTTATGGAACAAAAAATAAGTGCCATGTTAAAACCTAAAACGAGCCAAATAGAGTCATATAATGACTCAAACGTCAAGAATGGAATTGAATGAATAATTGAAACAAACCTGAAACGACCATAAATTAAAATGAATAATTAAATCAAACATAAAATACCACGTACCACCGTAGATGAATTGATCAAAGAGTACTGGCAACTTTTAAGAGTCGAAACTGGCAATAGTGTCTAAAAAAGAAAAAAACCATCAACGTCATCTATCGTTTGGCGTTTTTTCATGCTTCGCAATTGTGTTTTTTTTAGAAACTGACATCAGACACTTATTACTACGCTGATGTTGCACATTGCGCAAACTACAGTAATTTTGCCTTGAAGAAATGCCAAGAAACGCCAAACGCTAGTTGGCACTGGTGCTATTTTTTGTCGACAGATCGAATAGAAATTACAATGAACAAACAAGTCAATCTTAAAACAAAGATGAGTAAGGAGTGAGGCTACTGCCCCTTCAAACCCTGTAAAGATTAATGTGGCACTTGTGCTTCACCGAAAGCGATTTATATTGCGAACAGTGTTCAAAACATTGACAACAATCCAACAACGAAAGAAAAGCACAATACTAACAATGTTTACAAACAAGAACTACCACAAATAAGAGTAGTGCTACCCCCTCCTTCCTCTCAAACCCTTTAAAAGGCTCCAAGTACTCGTAATTTACTGAAAACAATAAGTATTTTGAACGGTGTGGTTTTTATTTGTCAAAACAGCAACAATAAAGAAAATTTTGACACTTATCAAAATAATAGCAAAGAATCAACAGTATCATCTGTTATATTTAAGTTTGACATCGTTATTCATTTTAGTTTGTGTTCGTTTCAGATTTCGTTTATTCATTCATAGTAATTTATGTTCACTTTAAGTTTGACTAATTATATGACTGCATTTCTGCTCCTTTTAGCTTTTAACATAGATATTTAATATTCTTTGAAACCCTTGTTTTGAGAAACATTTTATTAAATTAACTGTAAAAAAACATTCGTTAAAATGCAAATTGTCTAAAACTACAGTTCTTGAAAATTGTTTCAGAAAATGTTTTCAGACAGAAGGCAAAGGTAGAATGAGACAGCAGAAGATCGTAAGAAAACTGTAAGAAAATTATCCCCTAAAATACATTATCTGAAAATACAGTTCTTGGAAATAATTTGTTTCAGATTTAGATTATGGGATAGAGCGATACAGCAGAGGATTAAGTTAATCGTAAAAACAATAATCCCTAAAATAACATTGCCTAAAATACACTGTTTGGAAATAGTTTGTTTCAGGTTCAGAGTTTAGGATAGAACGAGACAGCAGGCACTGATACTAATTGTAAAAAAAAAAAATATTCAGTTAAAATACAATTTAAAAATACAGCTCTTGGGAATAATTTTCCAGAATTAGAGATGAGGTAGAACGGAAAGCAGAAGAATCAATCGAACCCAATTCTTAATAATAATAACAATAATAATAATAATAAAAAAAAAGACATCCAAGAAAAAAGACATCATATTGGTTCTTTAAGAGCCAATATGAGAAAAATACGAGTAGTCTTGTCTGGATACTGTACTAGATTCTGTATAGAAGAAGAAATTTATCAAATATCTTAGACCTAGCTATCTTATAACCTAAAACAGTTGAAAACAGAATACACCTGCTTTCATAGAATTTTAACGACTGCCCTTTCCTGAACTTAAAAAAGAAAATTTCTCCGTTTAATCGAAAAAAAGGTCACACTGTCTTTTAATGTAAGTTTCATCAAATCTGAATATCTTTATCCCCGGCACAAAATGGAAGAAGTTTATTAGTTTTCCTAAGATTTCCGAGCAAGTATGTATTGGCTTTTAGTTTTCTGTCGTTTATTCGGATCTCTTATCCAAGCTCTAACATTTATCCCGATCAATTCTAAATAATATGTTATTTAGTTAACTAGAATACTAAACTAAAAAGTTTGTAACTACTAACAAACAAAAAAGTTTTTTAAAGGAAGAGGCAGTTGATTTTTTAAGGTGCCAGATTGCCTTAAGGAGCTTTATTTATAAAAGTAAAGTGGTACTTGACAAAAAAGATCAAGAAACCAATTCTTGGATACTCGAAGTGTCCTGTTGCTTGCAAAGGGCACTCGGAATATACAATAATATTCATAGCATAAAACATTATAGCGATCTATCCTCTAAACTACTTGAGAAATAATTAAGATAAATTCGTTGATACAATCTATTCGTGAAATTAAATTTTGATACAATTAAACTAGTTCTTCACAATTGACTAAAACGAGACATAGGTCTCTTTATCAGGTATATTGTAAATTTTTGTTCCATGATATTAGTTCGCAGTTTTCCGAATTCTTTTCTTATACTGTTTTTAACTGATAATCTTAAACCAACTATCTTCTACTATATTGACTAAAAACTAACTTATACTGTTTTGATGACTTATTATATATATATATATATATATATATATATATATATATATATATATATATATATATATATATATATATATTTATATGTAATTCAATTCAATTTATTAAATGCTACAATAAATACATAAATACACTTAAGCGCTAGGGGTCCCAAGAAGCATAGCTTGTAGAGGACCTCGTATCAATCACAAAATCCACAAAAAAAAAAATCAGGGAAGGAAAAAAAATACTACAATATCTCAAAAATATAAACACAATGCGAGAAAAAAAAAAAAAAAAAAAAAAAAAAAAAAAAAAACAACTGCTACAAAAAAAATTTTTAATTAATTTTATACAAAATGAAAACGTCATGTAATTTATTAAAATTCCAACCATTAATAATATTATTAAACAACGTGGTTCGAATCTAATTCAACATAATAATTGAGGATAAAAGAAAAAAAACTATAGAAAGTAAAGCGGAAAAAGCAGATGAAGCAAAATGAACAAAGAAGTAAAGAAAAAAAACGAAATTACTTCAAGCCTTAGAGAATATTTTTCTGCAAAGGGAAGCAAAGTTTTTGATAAGAGAAAATTCACTGGAAATAGAGTTCCAAAGAGCAATTGCTCTATAAATTGGTGACCTCTGAGCTGTTGAGGATACTCTTTGAGGCAGCCGAAATTGGTGAACAGAGCTCCGTAGCAAAGTCTGGCACTTACGTGTTGATGCTAGATCAAAGTAGGATAAGGTGTTTGGAGAAAGGGAGAAATTGAAGGCTCGATGAGCTAGTTTTAGGTTCTGCTTCTTGATAACCACATCTAAGGCATCTAGATCTGTATCACTGTAAAGATCAGCTGTAGGATAGAGTAGGGGAAGGTGAAAAGTTGCCTCACCGCTCTATTCTGTGCTGTTTGGAGTTGCCGAAGGGAAGTATAGTTAGTATTGCCCCATACAGGGCAGCAATAAGAAAGATAAGGAAGGACAAATGCATAGTAAAGAGAAAGCATTACATCGGGAGGAAGAAATTGATTGGCACGATGAAGCATTGACAGTTGACGAGAAATTGTAGAATATGTATAGGGAATATGAGTTTTGAAAGAAAGAAAACAATCAACGTGCACGCCAAGAAGTTTAACACAAGAGCACTGGGGAATTATATCAGTACCATAAAAAACAAAGCTTGTTGGGGAAGGTTCAAACATTTGGTATGGGGTTCGAAAATGAATAATGCTACTCCTAGAGCTATTCAACAGCATCCCGTTCTGCTCACACCAATCCCGCACATGGTTGTGCAGAAGCTGAGCCTTAGCAACAGCAGAGGGCAGATCATTAGAAACCACAAAAAAAATTACTATCGTCTGCAAACAAAACAGTGTGGGTATCAAGGTTGGGAGATGGAGTAAGGTCATTAATATATTATATAATTAATAGTACATATATATTTTTATTTTTTTTAAGCGAGGGAAATATATTGCTCTTAGTTTCTGGTACTAAACATTCGATGATGTTTTTTGATTGCTCTAAAGTTTCTCAGGTACAATTAATAATTAAATATAGTTCATAATAATGAAAAATAAAATAATAAAACTTAGATAAAAACAAATAATTAAAAACAGTTAATTAAAAGCAATAAATATAACTAATCAAAACTCGGATATTTCAGGTTCACCTCAGCGCAGTGAATGTTTGGCTCAATTAGGTGAATCAACGAGGCAACGGTCTTGCGATACCCTACTAATGTGTATCATTACGGCTTTGCACCTTGGAGTTAGAAACGGTGGAGGCGTGGGTGATATTCTTCGAAAAATAGGTCCAGAGGTATGTTCATTCACCTTTTTGGGCCGTTTTATGATATATTCTATTTTTAGCTTTTTTATGATGTTATTAATAATCGTGTTAACCAAGATAGTCTTAGTTCCTGAAATTCGCAAATACAGTGTCCGGTGAAATATATCTATATATATATATATATATATATATATATATATATATATATATATATATATATATATATATATATATATATATATATATATATATATATATATATATATATATATATATATATATATATATATATATATATATATATATATATATATATATATATATATATATATATATATATATGAAAACAATACCTGACCCTGCTCCGGAA
>NC_142799.1:59795790-59820053 GCF_049724085.1 Artemia sp. Qi Xiang Cuo | reverse complement strand
AAAATCTCTTCAAAAATCATCTTTTAAAATGTCTCTAACTGTTTCGCCGAAATAGTTCCATAACCTGTCTAAAACAGTTTCGCCCAAATAATCCCTAAACGTAATTCAGCGTGTTCCTTTTGTTTTTGGCATCTCTGCGCTAATGCATTTCAAATTAATAAGAAACCTGATTCCCGCGCTAAAACAATTCATCGCTAAGATGTTTCTTGGAGAATTGTTTCCGTGGCCTTTGGCTATTAATATTCTTTGGAGTTCGACCAAAAGAGTTGTTTCCGAGGCAAAGACATTAATGACTTGGATCTATTCCTGGAAAATCGTTTCTATGCGAAAATTTTTAGTCTGACAGATGATGTCGTTGATTGATTGATCTGTCAAGAAAGGGGAATTAATTTGTTGTTTCTAAGGGGAATTATTGATACACGATAGGTGAATTGAGGTCGACAGCACAGGTGTTCCAAGGTCGATGTTGTTGTTGTTGTAAGTGCACGCTCTCAGCGAATGTCATGGTCGATGTTGTTGTTGTTGACACACTTTGATTACGCAATCAAGTTCTCGGAAATTCACTTCCCCCTGGAGTCCTAGATCAATAACATTGTTCCCGTTAGAATTCAATGCACATGTGCAACCTTCGTCCCGGAGTTATTACACACAGAAACATCAAATAAATCGATCTTAGAAAAAAAGGTCATTGACCCCAGTACGTAATCATTCTCCCTAGGGAGGCTATGCCCTTATTTGGTGTGGGCGTCGGAATTTTTAAAAAAAGTGTCCGGATCGGGATTCGAAGGGGTATTGTGGGCGTCGGAGTCAATAAGGCCCTTCTACTCACCACTCGACTCTCGGTATTTCAAACCGTGTTTCTCCCAAATCTGAGCTTTCTGTAACAAGCAGATGAGTTTTGCGCTTTTAGCGCACTTTTCAGCGATTGCAGACGGTGCTATAAAGCGATTGCTCGCCTTTCTACCAGTGATTATTGGGTTCACCATACTTTATACTATATTACTATTTTTTCCGGAGTTTCTTCAAACTTTCCATCAGTTTTGTGCTTTTTACACGCTTTTCAGTGCGCAAATTCGTGCTTTAACGCGCAGACTCGAGCTGCTGCTTGTAATCTTCTGACTTCTAATACTCTAAACTATATTTTTGTCTGTTTTGTTATTACATAGGATAGGCACTCCTATTTTAAGCTTTACGCGCTTTTTTTTAGCGCTCTATTGCGTGTTTCAGAGCAATCCTTTACTTTTTATGTAGCAACCATTGGACTCGCCATATCTTAAAATTTATATTCAGAGGTTTTGATGCTTTTGTAGAGATGCTGGTAAACTTGCGGATTTTTTTAGCGCTTCGAGCACTGGTAAAGGTGCTTTAGAACAAATCAGTACGGTGTCAATTAAAATAATGCATAGTTAAATTTAAAAAAAAATCAAAGAAAGCAAAAATTACATTCTGCAACTGTGAATATTCTACCCAGATGAGGACGATCATAAACTCAGAAAAACGCCGGGAACAGAGCAGCTCATTGACTTTCATACAATGATAGTAATCCCGAGGCGATATCTTGTACGGTGGCCGGCGTTTACCCCCCCCCCCCGGCGAACACCCCCGGAAAATACCCCCCAGAAAATACCCCCGGAAAATACCCCCGCGGAAAATACCCCCCGTGGAAATACCCCCGAAAAATACCCCCCCCCCTGGAAAATACCCCGCCAGAAAATACCCCCTCGGAAAATACCCCCCGTGGAAAATACCCCCCCCCCAAAAAAAAAAAGGAAAATAAGACTTTCCAAGTTTGAGAATTTTAATTGAGTTTCATTTTTTTAATTTCCGCTGGGGGATGGAATTTTGGTACTTGTGTATTATGCACCACTCACTCAAGTTTACGCTGTGTAAAATTCGAGAACACACCGTTTTTTTTTTTTTTTTTTTTAGTTTCTTCGTTACTTTAGAAATAAATTTGCGCTATAGATTTGCACATTAGGGGGTGGGGTAAGCATAACAGGTCTGCATGCAAAATGTGTTTGGCACAATTATTCTGCGTATTAGATAGATAGACAAATAAGTGTATTTTAAAGCCATATATACGGCCATGAAGACAGTAAAATAACATAAATGAATATAGTGAATGGAGGGGGGGGGGGTGTTTAACCCCTCAAAAAATGCCCAAAAAGAAAATAATAATCAAAGTAAGGTTTAATTTCAGATATAAGCATTCTGGACCCAAAGTTCTTATTTCTATATTATTTTCAAATGGGTTTCCACCAGTTAACAATATTGTAGTTTTATTAATATGTAACTCCACTCTAGCTAAGCACGCTGAATGTATTTATCTGTAAACTCAAAGCTATAAAAAGAGCTGACGCATTTGTAGTAGTCTTAATTTAAGCGTTTGGAAATATGATGGGCGTGGAGGGGGGGGGTGTTGTTGCCCTCCAGTCACTTTAGACTATTTGAAACGGCACTAGATCTTTCAATTTCCAGGGCAACTAGGCCCCCTCCCACGTCACTCTTTCCCAAAATTGTCGAATCAAAATTCTGAGATAGCTTTTTTCTGCAGCACAGTTGAAAAGCCCAATAACTATGTCCTCGGAGATAAAAATGACACCCTACATCACATCCGGGGAAAGGTTGTTAAGCTATAAAAATCGCCCTTTGTTTTGTTTGTTATTGAAAAGCATGCATACATTTTTTGGGTGGGAAGGGGAGGACGAATTTTCTGCTGGGAGAATTTTAAATAGTTTGCAGGAGATGAAATTTTAAGAAGAAATTTTTCGCTGGGTGAATTTGCAAGAATTCATATACGAAATTTCTTTAAATGTCTTGCTTTCTCTTTGCCGATTTAATTTTACGCGTGGGGATGTTAGGGGTAATTGTCCGGGGTAAGTCTTCGCCAGGATTGAATTGTCCAGAGGATATTTCTATGGGGAGGGGTATTTTTCGTGAGGGAGGGCATTTTTGGTGGGGTTGAACACCCCCCCTCCCGTTCACTATATTTATTTATGTTATTTTACTGTGTTCATGGCCTTATATTTGGCTTTAAAAATACACTTATTTATCTATCTATCTAATATGCAGAATAGTTGTACCAAATACATTTTGCATGCAGACCCGTTATGCTTACCCCCATCCCCCTAATATGCAAATCTATAGCGCAAATTTATTTCTAAAGTAACGAAGAAAGTAGCAAAAAAAACCGGCGTGTTCACGAATTTTATACAGCGTAAACTTGAGTGAATGGCACATAATACACAAGTACTAAAATTCCATCCCCCTACGGAAATAAAAAAAATAAAACTCAAATAAAATTCTCAAATTTGGAAAGCCTTATTTTTCACGGGGGTATTTTTTTTTTTGGGGGGGGGGGGGTATTTTACGGGGAGTATTTTCCGGGGGGTATTTTCCACGGGGGGGGGTATTTTCCGCCGGGGCTATTTTCCGGGGGTATTTTCCGGGGTGTATTTTCCTTGGGAGGTATTTTCCTCGAAGAGATAATTTCCGGGTGTATTTTCCGCGGGGGGTATTTTCCGGGGGGGTATTCACCTAGAACCACGAAACTGCGTTTCCATAGGTGGAGGTTCCTATTCCTATTTGTAGATTCTACAGTTGGTTGAGATCAATGAGCTACCTCTTAACTAAGACATATTAAAATGATAAAATGACATTTTGTCTTAATAAACTTTGGGTGCGAAAATAAAATTTCTTCTTTTTGCTTAAATTTTGTAGAGAGAGAGAGAAAATTCATTTTTATTAAAGACCAATATTCACAAAACAATCATATCAAACAGACCTACCACGTGAAAATCTGTTCAGGAGCTTGCTTAAAGATTTGTTTGCTCCTAAAAACTACAGCCATTTTCTCCGTCGGTTTTGGGTTTTCTGTAATGCGCTTGTTTTTTAATATTCTACACACGTATGGAATTATCTTTGGTTTCTTATTTTCATTTCCGCTCCTTACTCATCAGAAAAACATCGACCCCCCCCCCATCAAAATAGGTAATAGAAACAGCGATAGCGTTAGAGTCAATGTTGAAAAGTTTCAATTTTTTTTCATGAAGGTTTTATTTCCATAGCTTACGCATTAATAATGGACTGAAGTTATTTCACGGCTATGATTTATGTTTTACAGAAATCAATGACTGGAAAAATCGACTTGCAGCTATTAATAAATGTCAGGACAAGCTGAAGGGTTCAAGCACCGATCTGGCAACTGCTCTTGAAAACTTTTCTGGGCGACTGATCTCTAATATGGACCGAATTGAATCTAGACAAGAGTATTTGAACAATCAGCTTTTGTCGTTTGTTCGAGAATATCAGGCTTGTCAGGTATTTTTTTTAAAATCATTCTACCACTCAAAATCAAAACACTGTTCCTACATAAACCAAGTTTTGAACAATTACAGTTTGTAATTACTAAGGTTGTATGAGAAACTATAGCAAACTATGGTTTTTACAGCAAAAATAAATAGTAGAGATATCTAGTAATTTGAGAGCTACCGCCAGCCAATAAAGTAGGGATAAAATATGATGTACGTGACTAAAGTCACAAGGATTGGGGGGGGGGGCTGTAGTGCCCGTTTCCCTACCACTGTAAGTGCCCTTATGTATGATTCAATGCAAAAGTATTCTTTGCAATGAGTTCTTTTTCATGTCGGTCGGCATAATGGACGGCGGTGCCCCCTCCTAAATAAAAGATAGTCTGGAAATAACAATTTAAAAAACTCAACCTGGAATGACGTCGTAATTGGGTCATTCGAGTACCTTCAATACTCTGTTACTAATTTTAGGCGACACTCCTGCGAGATAACTAGTATATTGAAGATTAAGGTTAGATTTCAGATTTCACCCTTCTGCCATAGTGAAGAGACGCAGATTAATCGCTCAATGAAAAGCAAGGAGTGTAGATACCACTTAGAACGTATCCCTGTTCAACATCGGGTTCGAAAAAAATGACCAGCCTAGTCTAAAGAAGGTTTGAAGGGTTCGTCACCTTCACGGTTGTGCTTGTAACTTGATTAATTTAAAAAACTTTTTCCACAAAATAAGTTTTTCAAAAAAAAGTAAAGAACTCCATTAAACCGAAAATGAGCAAAAATAAAATAAAATAATCTACCAAGCGTGAAACTACCACAAATCAGCATCAATAAATAAGAGAAACCCAAAAACGAACAGAAATTACAATAAATAACCTAGTCAAACTCAAAACGAGTAGAAATTAACATAAGATGGGCGCAAAACCCCTATGCCTTCCCAAGGCCAGAACAAAATTTGCATTATTTTATGACTATTGATATAATAATACGTTTCGGAAAAAAAAGGTTTTCAAAGATAATTAAAAAGCTAAATAAAACCTAAGACCAGCAGAAATAAATTCCTGTAATAATTCAAAACTCAAAACGACCAAAATTTCCATTAAAGTCAAAACGGTAATATAACACCAGTGAAACGAACAGAAATTAAAATAAACGATAGAAAATATAGAGAAAGCAACTACAAATATAACTGAATAAATAAATCTTAAAACAAGTAAAAATTAAGTTGAAGTCAAACTTAAAACGAAAAAAAAAGTACTTCAAACAGGAATTTGGCTACTGCACTTTTCCCCCTTTCCTAACCGTAAAATTCGAAAGCTTGTTGCGTCATTTACGTCTTATTGAAAAATATCTGTATCTTGAACGCTGTGCTTTTGTTTTTCAAAACTTCGGCCAAAAATATAGGATTAAATCTTCAAGAAAAGGGAAACAAGGATAAAATCATTTAATTATTACAAATTGGACCCAGCCGAACCGTCATTGCAAGTTAATGAAAGTTATGGAGAAGTCAGATGCCAACTTTTAGAATCGGAATGTGACTTGACCCCTTTTAGAATCGACCCCTTTTAGAATCGGAATGTGAATCTGAATCTGATCAAAAAAGTGATCCCATAAGTTGAAATAAAAAAGAATATTTTTAGTCAATTCAGGTAATTAGATTCTCTTATTTGGTTCTAGGAAGAAGAGTTTTGAACTCTACAGATTTACGGGTCCGGTCGTTTCAAAATGAATCTGACTAAACTTATAACATGGGCTTTAGAAGAGAGAGACGAAGTAAAAATCCTAGCTGCAACTCCAATTACACCAAAAATAATATAAAATTTATATAAACTTTTACTTGAGAAGATTAATTCAGAATCAAAGTTCCTCGATAATGAATCAAAGCTGCTGTGAATATAAAACTTGATATGGCTGAGTATGAAGTCTAACAAACATTTAACTGAAATTAAAAGAAGCAAAGAAACTTTGGCCCCTCCTAAATCTCTTGGTTTTTAACAGATGAGAATAAAAACAACTTACGTGGCCTTTAGGAATAAAAAAAATAAACAGAAAACAGAATCATCATTGAAGCGTTGAATGTAACCAAGACTAATTTAAACAATAGTAGTTCAATATTGATAAATCTCCAGTTCTTACCTGCAAATGATAGGCAGCGCAATAGCGCTACTTAAGTAACAAAATGTGGGAACAACGTGTTATTTTTTTACGCAGAGGCACTTCGTATAGAAAGAGCTATAGAGGATTTAGAAGGACCTTATTCGATTGGAAATATAAAGTTCTAGTGCCTTTTTTAGAGCCAAAAGTGATTAGAGGAAAACTTGCTATCGCTCCACCTCCATCATTTCCCCATAAACATCCAATCAAAATAATGACTTAACTATTTTGTTCAGCATAGTTGAAAGGTCAAATAACTATGTCTTTGGGGATGTCACCCCCCCCCCACAGCCTTCAGGGAAAGGGCTATAAGTTATGAAAGTTGTCCGTTGTTAACATGTAAGGTTTTTGTGAAAGGGGTGGTCGTATAAACTTTGGAGGGGGCTCATTCAATTTGAAATCAGAAGTTCTAGTGCCATTTTAAGAGTCAAAAGTGATCGAAAGGCAACTCCCCTTCCCCCACGCCTTCGTTTCTCCAAGTACATCCGATCGAATTTTTGCAGTAACCATTTTGTTCAAAATAGTCCAAAGATCATATAACAATGCCTCTGGGGTGGACATAAGCCCACCAGTTCCTGCGGCCAAGGGTTGTAAGTTATGCCACAGGGTATATAAGATTTTCACGGAAAGAGCCATGTTAGCTTTGAAGGGATTGGAATTGGAAAACTCGATTGGAAACCAAGATTTTTAGTTCTCTTTTTAAGAGTCAAAATTGATCCAAGTGCAGTTACCCTCCCCCCACCCTCCACGCCCTCTCTTCTTCAAGTGCATCACATGGAAATTTTGAGATAGCCATGTTGTTCAAAATAGTCCAAAGATCATATAACAGTGCCTCCAGGATTGACATAACCCCCCAAAGCCCGGGAGAAAGAGTTGTAAATTATTCTCCCGGGGCATATTTGGTTTTATGGAAGGGGTAGTCATATAAACTTAGGAGGGGGCTCAATCGACTAGAAATTCTGAATTCAGAATTTCTGGTGTCCTTTTTAAGAGTCAAAAGGGATCAGAGGGAAACTAGTCCCCCCCACGTCCCCAAGTATATCCAATCAAAATTTTAGTATAACTATTTTGTTCAAAATAGTCAAAAGATCGAATAAATATGCCCCTGCGTTAACAAAATCCACGCAGCCCACAGGGCAAGGGCTGTAAGTGATGTAAGTTGCCGATTGCTAACATATAAGGTTATTATGGAAGGGGTGGCTGTATAAACTTCAGAAGAGGCGTATTCGATTTGAAATCGAAAGTTCTAGTTTTCTTTTTAACAGTCAAAAATGATCGGAAGAAAACTATCCCCCCTTGCCCTTTAGCTCCTAAGATTTTGCGATTAACGTTTTAAGAAGGCCAGTTCGTTCAAAGTGGTTGAAAGATCATATAAAAATTACTCTAGGGTTGACACAATCCTCCAAAGCCTGGGGACAAGGGTTGTAAGAGATGCCCTGGGTGCATATGAGGTTTTTATGGAAGGAGTGGTGGTATAAACTTTGAAGGAGGCTCATTTAATTTGAAATTGAAAGTTTTAGTTCCCTTTTTAAGAGTCAAAAGGGATTACAGGGCAACTACCCCCCCCCCGTTCCCCAAATGCATCTGAGATTTTGCGATAGTTATTTTGTTCAAAGTAGTCCAAAATTAATATAACAATCCCTCCAGGATTGTTATACACAACCCCTCAGAGCCTGGAGGCAACGGTTGTTAAGTTATGTCCCAGGGGCATATAAGGGTTTTACGGAAGAGAAGGTCGTATAAACTTCGGAGGAGGCTCATTAAATTGGAAATAAGAAGTTCTGATGCCCTTTTTAAGAGTCAGTCACCAGAGGGCAACTAGCTTCCCGTCCCCAGGCCCTCTTCTCCTCAAATGCATCCGATCAAAGTTTCGAGATAGTCACGTTGTTAAGAGAGAGGGTTGTTAATAGTGACAAATTTAAGCCATATTAAGAGATCTGAGAGGTTTGAATGAAATTGTTTCGTTTTCTTGAGTCAATACTATGCTTCCTGATTGCCAAGCATCAGAAACATTATAAAATCATGAAATCACAGGAAAAAACAGTTAAAACTCAACATAGAGAAAAAACAAAACATGAAAAAAGCTGATGAAGGATGAAATATAAGCAAAAAAAGCGTGAATTAAGGAAAGGCAGGAACCCTATCAACCAATTCCAGAGGGGGAGGGTTGTTATTAGAGGTAGTTTTAAACCATATTAAGAGATATTTCTGAGAGCTTTTAATGAAAATGCCTTGTTTCTTTGAGCCAAGACTATGCATTCCTGTTTGGCAAGCATCAGAAACATTATAAAATCATGAAAGCACAGAAAAAAGCAGTTAAAACTCAACAAACGGAAACACAAACGTGAAAAAGCTGATAAAGGATAAAATTTAAGCAAAAAAATCGTGAAACATAAAGAAAGGCCGGAACCTAACCTTAACTTTAAGCTGTATTATGGAAGTTATTTATTTACGGTAGCTTATTGGGTGTCAGAATTCAGTCCCCCTCCCCCCGAAAAATTCATGTAACACATTCCACCTTAACTTTAAACAGTTTAATGAAAAGTTATTTATTCACGATGGCTAATTGGGTGTTAGATTTCAGTCCCCCTCCCCCCGGAAAAATTCATGTAACACCTTCAACCTTAACTCTAAAGTGTTTTATGGAAGTTATTTATTTATGATAGCTTGTTGGGTGTTAGATTTTAGTCTCTATCCCCAGGAAAACGCAGGGGCCGTTTACTGCTATTTTGTGCTATAAAAGATCAATTTTTGCCCAAACAGGATCAAAATATCAGAGAAATCGATTTTTCATAATCTAAAGCTTTAAAACACGAGGTCTTTATTCACCCTGTCTTCGGAGATAAGTGCAGAGGGGGCGCATACTGCCATAAAAGATCAATTTTTGCCTAAACAGGATCAAAATATCCGAGAAATCGATTTTTCATAGTCTAAAACTTCAAAGCCAGAAGTTTCAACTCACCCTATTTGACGGACCACTGCAGAGGATTGTTTACTGCCATTTTGTGCCATAATAGACAGGATCAAAATATAAGAAAATTCGTTTTTTCATAGTCTAAAGCTTAAAACAGAAGGTTTTAAGCCATCCTATCTTGACAGACCACCACAGAGGGGCGTTTACTGCCATTTTGTGCCATATAAGATCAATTTTGGACGTGTAAGTCTAAGGCCTTCCCGACCTGTGACACTCAATGGCTAGCACACTGCACCCTTTGGCGTGCATTATCACACATAAGACATTTTTCAGACATTTTCCTACAAAAATATCCGTTTACACTAGCATCGTTTGTTTAAATTTAAAGAAAAATCCCCCAATAGCATTTCTTCTGATGACTCCTGGCAATTCAGGCCAGCGTGACACAAAACACCCGCCCGATGGAACCAATTGGCGTATATTAGCACACCTAATGAAGTTTCAACATTTCCCCAAAAAATAAGTTTATACACTAAAAATGACCATTGTTTTTATTTTAACAATGGAAAACTTGACATTTCCCGCCCCCTTCTCTTTATTTCCAGTGATTTTGTAAAAAATTCCCCTTTCTTGTTAAAAAGGACATACAATTTAAAAAATTTCTTGAATGAGCCTTCCCTTATTTCCTGTGAATTCGTAACAATTGGCTGCCCTGTGACACCCCTCTGGCACTCCATCGCCATTCCTATAGCATTCTCAGATATTTTCACTATAAAAATATGTTTTAAATCCATTGGTTCCAGTTTTCTCAAGCCATCCCCCAATGCGATAAACCAAGTCAATTCACGCCACCGTGGCGCAATATGGCTTGCACATGGCACCATCTGGTACAAACTATCATTTCTAAGGCATTTTCACATATTTTCTTGTTAAAAATCATGATTTAAATCCATTGGTTCATCTTTTCTCAAGCCAACCCGCCCTCCAGCGTGATGCACCATGCCAATCCACGCCACCGTGGCAAACTATGGCTGGCATACGGTACTCTCTGACACAAACTATTATTCCTAAGGCATTTTTAAGATTTTCTTGTTAAAAATCATGATTTAAATCCATTGGTTCGTGTTCTCCCAATCCAATCCACCGTGATACCCCCATGGCAATTCCTGACCTGTGCCACTCTATAACTGGCTCATGGCACTCTCTGATGTGCATTATCATACCTAAAGCATTCTCAGTTATTTTCATGATAAAAAAAAGCGGAAACGCTTTGTTTCTTTTCTCAGTCGTAAGAGAGTTGAAATCGCAATAGTGTGTTCTTAGATTAGTTTCTTCCTTAGGTTAAGGGGTCTTATGAATTGCAGACCCCCTATGGTGATTTGTTTTTACAATATATAAATAATTCCTACAAAATGTAAAAATACTTTCCACAATTCTAACATAGTTCTAACATAATGAAAAATAGTTGGTGCAGAACACAAAATACTTGCTACAAAACACAAAAATTCTAACGACATCCCAAATACGTCTTTTAAAATACAAAACTTCAAACACAATCCAAAATAATTTTCTGCAAAACAGAAATAATTCTTACAAAATACAAAAATACTTTGCACCATTCTAAAATAGTTCTAACGGAATGAAAAATACTTGGTGTAGAACACAAAATACTTGCTAAAAAAACACAAAAATTCTAACAACATCCCAAATACTTCTTACAGAATACAAAAATGCTTTGCACAATTCTAAAATAGTTCTAACAGAATGAAAAACAATTGGTATAGAACACAAAATACTGGCTACAAAAAAACAAAAATTAAAACAACATCCCAAATACTTCTTATAGAATACTAAAAAAATTCCAAACACAAAAAAAGTTGTATTCAGTTAGATGTATTTGGATTTGTGTAAAGTATTTTTTAATGTTGTAAGAATAATTTTTGTTTTCTAAGAACTATTTCGGATTTTGTTAGAGCTTTTTGTATTTTGTAAGAATTACTTCTGTTTTCTAGAAATTATTTTGGATTATATTAGAACTTTTTTGTATTCTATAAGAAGTATTTGGGATGTTGTTAGAATTTTTGTGTTTTGCAGCAAGTATTTTGTTTTCTGTACTAACTATTTTTCATTCTGTTAGAACTGTATTAGAATTTGGCAAAGTATTTTTTGTATTTTGTAATTTTTTTTTTTGTTTTGTAGGAATTATCTTGGATTATGCTTGAACTTTTTGTATTCTATAAGAAGTATATGGGGGGTTGTTAGAATTTTCTTGTTTTGTAGCCAGTATTTTGTTTTCTGCACAAACTATTTTTCATTCTGTAAGAATTCGAATTGTTTAAAGTATTTTTGTATATTTGAAGAGTTGTTTTTGTTTTGTAGGAGTTATTTAATATTTTGTTTGAACTTTTAGTATTCTTTAAGAAGTATTTGTTATTGTTAAACAATTTTTGTGGTTTGTGGCAAGTATTTTTTATTCTGCTCCAACTATTTTTCATTCTACAAGAACTATTTTAGAATTTTACAAAGTTTTTTTGTATTTCTTAAGAATATTTTTTTTTTGTTTCGTGGGAATTATTTTGGAATATGTTTGAATTTTGTATTCTATGTTCTGCACGAACTATTTTTCATTCAGTTCTGAACTATTTTATTCAGAACTATTTTAGAAATGTACTGAGTATTTTTGTGTTTTGTAAGAGTTATTTCTGTTTTGTGGGAATTATTTTGGAAGGCTTGAACTTTTTTGTATTCAATAAGTAGTATTTGGGATGTTGTTAGAATTTTGCTTTTTATAGTAGGTGTATGGTGTTCTGCACCAACTATTTATCATTCTGCTAGAACTATGTTAGAATGGTGCAAAGTATTTTTGTATTTGGTATTCTATAAGAAGTATTTGGGATGCTGTTTTATTATTCTTGTGTTTTGTAGAAACTGTTTTCTGCTTTGCACCACCTAGATTTCATTCTGATAGAACTATTTTAGAATTGTGCAAAGTATTTTTGCGTTTTCTAAGAATTATTTATGTTCTTTTCGATGAAACAGAACAAAGTATTCTGTTCTGAAGTATTTGGGATGTTGTTAAATTTTTTGTGTTTTGTAACAAGTATTTTGTTTTCTGCGCCAACTATTTTTCATTTTGTTAGAACTATTTTGGAATTGTGTATTTTTGTATCTTGTAAGAATAATTTTTATATTTTGTAGGAATTATTTTGGATTACATTTGAACTTTTTGTGTTCTATAGGAAGTACTGGGGATGTTTTTAGAATCTATGTATTTTGTGTTCTGCATCAACTATTTATCTTTTGGAAAAATGGCTCACAATAGGAATCTGTCTAGATACCTGCGATACCAATATGCCCAATAACAATACGCCAATACCGATACGCATATCAATATGTTCGCTACCCACACAGTGTGCAACCCTTTGCCCAGGGACTGAGGAGGGTCATATCATCACCAAAACCAAAGATACTTGACTTTAAAACCATATTGAACAAAATGGATATCTCAAAATTGTGATTGAATGACTTTGAGGGGGAAAGGGCCTTCGGGAGGGGGGGGGGGCTAGACGCCCTTCAATCCTTTTGGTCACTTAAAAAGGACACTGGCAAATTCAGTTTCCGTTCGAATGAGCTACTACACATCTCTCTATGATGTTTGCTCACCCCCTAGCATTGCTAGAAAAATGAACGGAGACAGATCACTGCTACCCATGCAAAATAGTAATTTTCCTTGTTGTTCAAGGAGGGGGTTGTAATTTCCCATAGCTAGGTTTTTGACATTGCTGATTCCAATGGTAGACTTTTCATTTTGATATGACGCCATTTTTGAGGGGTTTCATTCTTTTTTTGAAATCACCATAAATTGCTTTTCGCAATAAACTTTAACTTTTAAGACAAACCGAAATAATAGCTACCATTCCTGAATTAGTGTCAGATGGGAACTTTTTTTTACTAGGTAGTATTTGCTAAGCGTTTTTTTTTAACTTTTGGTTACAATGGCTGTGGTTCCCTCTTTACTAGGTTGCAGCTACCGCTGTAACCATGATTAATGGGGATGGGAGGGGAGGGTAAACGGAAGAGCTTTTTGTAAGACTCCAGCGAAGAGTTTTGTAACACAAATATTACGATTGTACCGTTGTATGCTTCCAATTTTTTTCTACTTAAGAAGTTGGCACCAGAAGTGCTGTTTTTAGTGCTATATCTCACTTACGGATGGTAGAACTGATAAAAGTACGTAGATATGAATCATAGCTTTAAAATGAGCCATTAAATGCCTCTCTAAAAAGTTCTCGTAACCCACGGGATCCAGCCTTTGCATTTTAAACATGCCACCAAAAGTACCATTTGTCAATTGCAGATGGTGGAATTTATAGGAAGAACACAGACATGAGTCATATTAGCTATAAAATAACGGTCTACGATGTTCTGGTAGCTCGATATACCCAACTCTTGAGAAATGGCACAAAAATTGCCAATTTTTGTGCCATGTGGCACTTGCAGAGTATACGAGAGGGGTTCCATTGTGTCCCAATTCTTAAGTGGAAGACAAAAGGTGCCGTTTTTGTGTTATTTGGTACTTACGTATGGCAAAACTTATAAAAAGCACGTAGATACGAGCAATAGCTTTCAAATCAGTCATTAAACATCTCTCTAAAAAGTTCTAGCAGCCCACAAGCCCCTAGCTTTTCCACTTGGGACATGACATCAATAGTGTCATTTTTAGTGCCATTTAGCACTTGCAGGTAGTGGAGTTTATAAAGAAAATGTAGGTATGAAAAATAACTTATAGGAGCTATTAAACATCTGTCTTTTGTAGCCTGCTAGCCCCACCCCTTGAATAATGGCACAGAATGTGCCATTTTTGGATGGTGGAATTTATGAAAGGCGCGTAGATGTGAGAAATAGCTTTTGAATGAGCTATTAAGCATCCCTCTATAATGCTCAGGTAAACCTCTAGCCCTGGAAAAAAGAGAAGAAAACGGGAGACAGATCAATGCTACCCATGCAAAAAAGGGGAAAACTGTAATTTCCCTGAACAAGGTTTTCAACTATGCTGATTCCAGTAGTATACTTCTCATTTTGATCTGACGCCATTTTTGAGGGGTTTCAGGCTTTTTTCGAAATTACCATGAATTTTTTTTCGCAATAAATTTTATTTTTAAAGCGAACGGAAATAAAAATTACTATTCCTGAATCAGCGTCAAATGGCAAATTTTTTCACTAGTCAGTTTATTTTTAACTTTTGGTTACTATGGGCTGTTGTTCACTATTTACTAGGCTTCAGCTACCGCTGGAACCCTGATTCATGAGAGGTCATTCAGATAAATTTGGCTGGGAGAAGTATTGCACCAAAAGTATTTCTCAAATAGTTCGTGGTAACGAACTGTAAGTAAGGAGCGACTCGGTTCAATAGTACCCGAAACTCTAAAAAACGGAATTTTGATAGCAGCAGATACATCAAAAGAATTGGATTTTTATGTTGATCTTAAATATATAAGATTCGTTAACTTTAGTCCTACACATCAAAAGTTACGAGCCTGTGAAAATTTGCCTTATGTTCGAAAAAAGGGTTAAACATCGCCTAAAGTCCAAGAATCTTAATGAAAATTACACCATCAGATTCACCGTATCAGAGAACTCTGCTATAGAGGTTTCAAGCCCCTATCTACAAAAATGTGGAATTTTGTATTTTTGCCAGAAGAAAGATAACGGGTGCGTGTTTAATTGTTTGTTTGTTTTTTTCCCAGGGGTGATCGTATGGACCCGGTGGTCCTAGAATATCGTGAGAGGGCTCATTTGGACGGAAATTAAAACTTCTAGTGCCCTTTTTAAGTGACAAAAAAGATTGGAGGGCAACCTGGCCCCTCCCCACACCTTTTTTTCCCAAAGTCGCCTGATCAAAACTCTGAGATAGCTATTTTGTTCAGCATGGTTGAAAAATATAATAACAACGTCTTTAAGGATGACTTAATCCCCCACAGTCCCTGGGGAAGGCTGCAAGTTATGAAGTTTGCCCAATGTTTACATAGAGCATCGGGTATTGGGAAGTATACGGACGTTTTCAGGGGGGAATTTTTCTGGTCGTGAGGGTGGGGCTGGGGTTACGTGGGAGGATCTTTCCATGGAGGAAGTTTTCATGGGTGAAGGGACATTGCTCTGAAGAAAGCACCGGATTTCCCAGTATTATTTAAAAAAAGATCAGAAGTTAAATAAAAAAAACAAGTTTTTTCAGCTTAAAGTAAGGAGCAACATCAAAACTTAAAGCGAACAGAAATTATTACGTATATGAGGGGTTTGCCCCCTAGTCAATACCTCACTCTTTACGCTAAAGTTTTTTTTTTAGTACTTTCATAAGAACTATTTATTCTAATTAAACAACCTTTGGGATTAAGGGGTCATTCTTAGAAAATCGGAACAAAATTCGAACTTTAGCGTAAAGAGCGAGGTATTGACTACGGGCCGAACCCCCTAATATACGTAATAAAATATACGAATATTGAAGTTTGTTACGTAAGTTAATACGCAAGTTGTGTATTTTTGTTACTAATAAAAACGTTAGTAAATAAATTTAAAAGTCCTAGTGCCCTTTTTAAGTAATCAAAAATTGGAGGGAAACTAGGCCCCCTCCTCCCCCCTCTTCTCAAAATTGTCTGATCTAAATTTTGAAAAAGCCACTTATCCCCCCTCCAAAAAAAAATGTGAAGTTAATATGCAAATTTCGTTTTAATCATTCATGTACGGTGAGCCAAAATTGAAATCTGCACTAATTAAAAAACGTTTAGAAACTAAATTTAAAAAGAAAACAAGTGTTTTTAATTGAAAGTAAGGAGCGACATTAGAACTTAAAACGAACAGAGATTATTCCGTATAAGAAAGAGCTGTCCCCTCTTCAACGTATCGCTCTTTACACTAAAGTTTGACTCTTTCTCACAACTCTATTTTTCTCTCTAGTCAATACCTTGCTCTTTACGCTAAAGCTCGAATTCTCTAAGAATCCCAAAGGTCGTTTAATTAGAATAAATAGCTCTTATGAGTGTACCAAGAAAAACTTTAGTGTACAGAGGAAGGTATTGACTAGGGGTGAACTCCCTCATATACGTAATAATTTCTGTTCACTTTAAGTTTTGATGTTGCTCCTTACTTTCAGCTGCAAAAACTTGTTTTTTATTTAATTTATATTGTAAAGACTAGGGTGTTAAACGGATGGAAAGCCGGAGAGATATTAAACATTCCAAGGTGAGAGGACAAGGACGTAAAAGTTCCTCCCATGCACATGTACTGATGGCGGGTATTATCAGAGGACTATTTTTTTGGGATGGGAAAAGGGTCGAACTACGAAAAAGTTTAAATTTTTGGACCACGGTTTTAAATTTATCTGACAGAGAGACGGAGGGGTCTTTCCCGCCCGATTACAGATCAACCATGAGGTAGAACATTTTATATTATTGCACATACTCTGTATTGGGTTATATACCTTTGAACACCTTATTTTTCTCTAGGATGAGCTCCATGCCGCCAAGGAAAGATTTAAAGAAGTTGGAGGTGGGGTCACAAGTCGTAATGAGAGTATTAAGAAGCTAGATGGTGAAATAGCAAAGCTTAAACAGCAGCTAGATGAAAGAGGCCAAGCAGTAACTGACGGAGGTGCTATAATTTTGTTTCTATCACAATTCAGTAGTATTTTTTTTTTTTTAAAGTGTCTTTTAGTTTTGTCAGTGGCAAGGGAAGAGCAAATGCTTCATAAGTGTTCAATAGTTGAAGATAACAGTTTTCTCGTTAATGATTATACTTAGCAAGAGAATTTCCCACAAGTGCTGATACGTGACAATTTCGGAAATAATGTCAATTTATTCAGAAAATTCATTAAGAAACCTTTTTCCACAAAATAAGTTTTTCAAAGAAAAGTAAAGAACTCCATTAAACAAAAAATTAGCAAAAATAAAATCAAATAATATACCAAGGGTGAAACTACTGCAAATCAGCATCGATAAATAAATGAAACCCAGAACTAACATAAATTACAATAAATAACCGAGTCAAACCTAAGTTGTGCTCAAAACCCCTATGCCTTCCCAAGGCCAGAACTGAAACTACACTGCACTTTACTGAAAAAAATTTAAATGTTTTTACTTTTATAACTTTAATAAATCAAATAATATTAAGATTCTGACTACTAAATATCAGTATATGTATATTAAACTGATAATGCACATTCATTTGTATTTTTTTCAGTAAAGTGCAAATCATGTTTTGGCCTTGGGATCATTTCCCCAAACACATTCAATCAAAGTTGTCATAGGATGATAACCCCTTCAGAGCCCTCAGTGCAAGGGCTGTAAGCTATGCCCTGGGGGCGTGTAAGGTTTATATAGAAAGTTGTTGTATAAATTTCAAAAAGGGCTCATGTGCCCCCCCCAGCCCTTAGGACGAGGGTTGTAAGTTATCCTCTGGGGGCTTATAAGGTGTTTATAGAAAGCGTTGTCGTAGAAACTCAAAAAGGGCTCATTCGATTGGAAATTGAAAGGCCTAGTGTCCTTTTTAACAGTCGAAATTGATTGTAAGGGTTGAAATTTTTATAGTAAAGGTTGATGTGGGTATAATGTATTCATTTTTGATTTTTGGGATGAGGATTGTATTTACTTCTCCAAGGCAACTATAAAAAAAAACACCTATTTTTTATTATTCATTTAAAAAAATGTCCTAAAATGAAGCTTTTAAAGAAAATTAAAGAGCTATTTCAAACTTAAGAACAGCAGAAATAAAGTTTATAATCAAAAAATCAAAAAAAGTTTATAATAAAAAAAAAATGTATGATTTTTTGTTGTTGTTATTGTTGTTTAGACCAGGGCACTTCGTTTCGAAGGATTTGTCGTAGGAACTTCGAAAAGGTATCAACTGATTGAAAATAGAAAGGACTGGTGCCCTATTTAGTAGTTGAAAGTGATTGGAGGGCAACTAATCCCCCTAACATTCCCACCCTCCCATTTGTCTTTATGTTTAAAAACTAAATGTTGCCTTGAGATTAAATCAAAGTGCACTGTGTTAATGCTAATTCCCAATAAGGCATCTCAGCAGTATCCCAAGAACGACTAAGGGTATTATGTTCAAACTTTCCGGGCTACATCTGCTCTTAAAATTTAACCAAATCAAAATATTGTAATTGTATCCCAACTATCAAAGAAAGTAAACAGATTTTTTTGCGAATGGTATCAAGTTTTCCATTTCAGGTCAACTAGAGGAGGTATAAAACAAAATTAAACACCACTATTTGTGTCTGGATTTTTAAAAGGGTGCACCGGTATGTTGTTAAAAATTGCTAAAAAAATTTCTCTAGTATACAAATAGCAGACCAAACTATTAAGTCTGAAAAAAACAAAAAGATTCAAAGTATTACTTTCTTCTTCCCTGAAAAGACTATGTCAATATAAAACGAATAGAAATTGATTAAAAAAAACTTTTTCCAGAAAATAAGCTTATATGCCTATAAACCTTATATGCCTCCAGGGCAGAACTTTCAACCCTTGGACTGATAGCTCTGAGGGGGTTATCATCCTAAAAGGCCTAATTTCCAGAATTTTCGAATACGTTGAACAAAATGCATATCTCAAAATTTTGATTGGATTTAGTTGGGGAAATGGTGGGCGTGAGAGGAGGGTAGTTGCCCTTCAATCACTTTCGACTATTAAAAGGGCACTAGTCCTTTCAATTTTAGATTGAATGAGTTCTTTTTTGTTGTTTTTACAATATCGCTTTATATAAAAACCTTACATGCTCCCAGGGCATAACTTACTACCCTTGCCCTGAGGGTTGTGGGGGGGGGATGGGTTGTCATCCTTAAAGACCTAATTTCCAAAACTTTCAACTACGTTGAATAAAAAAGCTATCTAACAATTTTGATTGGGTGTGTTTGGGGAAAAGGTGGGAGTGAGAGGTGGGTTAGTTGCCCTCAAATCACTTTCGACTATTAAAAAGGGCACTAGCAGCAGTATCGATATACACAGTCATAATTACACATGCAATTACACAAGAACTGTACAAGAAAAAATACATGGAATTTCTGTTGATTTGAACGGTACATGAAAAAAATACATGGAATTGCACAAGAAAACCCACGCATGTGACACTATAGTTAGACATGGACATTTTAAAAAGCTGGCACGGTATAATGTGGTCTAACATGTTTTGAGAGTATGGTCGCAATTATATAACTCAATCAGACTGGTTTTTGTTATTGTTGTCAATTGCACAAGAAGTTGCACTTCAGCGTCACGTGCACATTTTTTTTAAAGCTGGCACGGTATAAAGTTGCCCAACATGTTTTGGGAGTATGGTTGAAATTATATAACTCAACCGGACTGTTTTTTGAGGCAACATCCGTTTTTTAGGAGCCAATCAGAGGCATCGATGGTTGCTCAATATACGGTAAGTTGATTGGTGATTGGTTATAAATAAAAGGACTGATTTCTTATTCATCCTTGAGATTTTGTATAAAATGCTCTTACCTTACGATTTAATTTTCGTAATGATTTCATATATCATAGATAGTACACTGAATATTATTAACTTTAAAGCAATGGATTCGTCAATTTGCAATGCGAGGACAGTTTACTCAATTTCTTAATTTATTTCCAAATAAAATCATTTACTAGTATATTCAAATTTTAGGGGGACACAGTCTACTTCCCCTCAAACATTATAAATACTACAGGAGTACTAACTTACACGCTATACAACAAAAAGTACACTCTTTTTCCAGTATGTGAATAAAAACCCTCCCCAAGAGCCCTATTTATGAGCTTATTACAGTAGCTTTAGTTATTTCGTTCAAAATGTCCTTTTCACATTATCAAAAATAGGGTTTCTGGTGTAAAAGGCATCAGCGTCTTATTCTACTAGCAAGAGTGACAATTTCCAAACAACATTTTACATTCGATATATGAAATTATTAATACCACATGTTTAAGGACAGTGCCAAGGGTTTCCTTGGGAAATAGATTCTTTTTTTGGTCAAATTAGGTGCGAGTAAAGCCTTTGAAATGCGATGAGTGAGTGATATTTGAACAATGTTGTCAATTTAAAATAGGGTCTAGCGTTATGGTATACTAAATAAATTGATATTAAAATCGTTAATTAAAGAATAGTACACTAAACTCAGAATTGACTTTAGGGGGTAATTTATATCATTGGTATTTTTGTCTGATAACAGGTGCTATTCATTGCGATCATAGCTCTAAAAAAAGGGTTTAGAATTTGCGAATACTTCGATGTGTTCGGTATAATACACAAGTGGTGTTTTGAACAGGGTTGTCAGTTTAAAATAGAGTCTAACGATGGCTTGTTAAATCAGGCAATTTGTTATAAACGGGTATTTATATTCTAGTCGCTTCTTGTCCCCCCAATTTTTCAAAGTGGGTGTTTACAACTAAGGGGAAACTGGCTCGACCAAAGAATATTTATATTCTTGTCACTTTTCGTTCCCCCAATTTTTCAAAATGGGTGTTTACAACTAAGAGGAAACTGGCCCGACCAAAGAGTATTTATATTCTTGTCACTTTTCGCTTCCCCAATTTTTCAAAGTGGGTGTTTAAAGCTAAGAGGAAACTTGTTTGACCAGAGAGTAATTGTGTTTTAGTCAGTTATTGTGCCCAAAAGTTTTCAAAGTGGGTATTTACAACTACGAGGAGACTTGCCCAAACAAAGAGTATATACAATCTTTTAACTTTTCTGTAACTCAAATTTTCACTGCAGGTGATTTATGCTCAGATGGAACTGATCTAACCAAAGAGTATTTTTATTCTTGTTACATTTAAGTACCATATTTTGTCAGTGGGTTTTTAAAGCTAAGTTGTAAACTTACGCTACCAATGAGCCTTTATATTAATGCCACGTTTTTTGCCGCCCAGATTTCAAAGCGTGTGATTAATAAGACGTGGGCACTTCAATAACCAGAGTATGTATAGTCTTGTCAATTTTTGTTACCTCCGCTTTTAAAAGTTTGTCTTTACCAAAAATGAGTAAACTGGCCTGTCCAGAGTTGTTATATTATTGACACTTTTCGGCCCCTTAATTTTTCAAAGCGGGTGTTTACAACTGGGGGGGAAATTGGCCCGACCAAAGAGTATTTATATTTTTATCACTTATCTGTCCCCCAATTTTTCAAAGCGAGTGTTTAAAACTTAGGGGGAAAATGGCCTTACCAATGAGTCGTTATATTCTTTACACTTTACGTCCCCAAAATTCTTCACATCGGTGTTTAAAACAAAGTGGCAACTTGCTTAAAAATAGAATTTATATTATTTTTAAATTTCGTTACCCCAATTTTTCAACGTGGGGTTTTAAAAGGAAATGGAGACAAGGCTAGCCCACAGAATAATTATATTCTATTCAAGGATTTCTCCCTCCATTTTTCAAAATGGGTGTGTAAAACTAAGAGGAACAATTTCCAAACAAAGAGTCATAAAAATCTTTTAAAATGTAGTTACTCCAATTTTTCACATTGGTTGATTACAAGAAAGGGGGAAACTGACCAGACCAAATAGTCGTAATATTCATGCCACTTTTAGTTCCCCCCATAATTCAATGCGGATTTTTAAAACTACGAAGAAACTTGAACAACCAAAGACTATTTATATTTTTCTAAATTTTTGTTCCCTAAGTTTTTAAAAAAGGGTGTTTAAAACTAAGGGGAAACTGGCCCGACCAAAGAGTATTCATATTCTTGTCACTTTTTGGTACCCCAAGATTTCAAAGTGTGTGTTTAAAACTAAGGGGAAACTTGCCCAAACATAGACTTTTTATATTCGTTTCAAATTTAGGCCCCCAAATTTTCACATTTGGTTTTTAAAACTTAAAGGTAAAATAGCCAAACCAAACAGTATTTATATTTTAGTCACTGTTTGTCCCCCCAATTTTTCAATTAGAGTGTGTAAGACTACGGCGAAACTGGCCCGACCAAAGAGTATTTATATTCTTGTCACTTTTGTTCCCCAAATTTTTCAAAGTGGGTGTTTACTTCTAAGGGGAAACTGGGCAGACCAAAGAGTATTTATATTCTTGTCACTTTTCATTCCCCCCAATTTTTCAAAGCGGGTGTTTACAACTAAGGGGAAACTGGCCCGACCAAAGAGTATTTATATTCTTGTCACTTTTTGTTCCCCCAATTTTTCAAAGCGGGTGTTTACAACTACGGGGAAACTTGCCCAACCATAGTTCATTTATATTAGTTGCAAATTTCCGTACCCCAAATTTTAAAAGTGGGTATTTAAAAGTGAGGGGAAACAGAAGAAACCCAAGAGACGTAATTTACATTTAAATTTTTGACCCGTCAAGTAAGCAAAGCGAGTGTTTTCTACTAAGAGGAAACTTCCTTACCTATAGACTAGTTATCTTCTTCTCACTTTTTGGTTCCCAGATTTTTCGAAAAACTACACCAGGGTGGTATTTTCTGCTATTTTACCCACTAAGTAACAAAACCAAGAGAAAGAAATTCAAAGAGAGCCAATTGATTATATATGGTCTAAACCCTAAATCGGAGGCTGTTAGCACCCTCCATCCATACGATTATTTTTAAAAACTACACCAGCCTGTCATTTTCTGATATTTTACCCACTAGTTAAAAAAACAAACATAATTAAATTTCTAACGACCAGAGGACTTTTTAAGATTTTTCATTGGTTTGAGATACAGCAATGGTACAGCTTCTTAATAGCATAGTGGAGAACAAGTATTGATTATTTTGTTTCTTAAGTTAAGAGGTGAAATTGAGATCTGAGGAATTTTTTAAATTTCTCATTTGGCAGAGAGATGCAACAATTATAATCTTTTTTAACAGCTTTGAAACGAAAAACTTTTGAATGCCTGGTTGTTTAAGTTAAAAGGTGAAATCAAGACCAGAAGAATTTTAGAGATTTTTTATTGGTCGGAGAGGGTTTTATGACTCCTCCCCACAATGAATTCAGATGGTTTTAGGAGTCATCCTCCTAGCCATAACTCCATTCAACCTTGAGCGAAGGTATAAAAGCTTTATGATGTATTTTTTCTTAACAACTACATTAATAGCTTCCAAGATGATAGGACTGTATGACACAGAATTTGTTAGTTTGAAGTAATCATCTTGTGATGTTATATGGGGATGTGCATTTTGTTTATTGTCAATGGAACTCAAAGAAATTGACTGTTATAATTAGATAGCGTGCAACATGAGTATAATAAAAACTAGGGGAATACTGCAATACATCCTATGAATGGACTGAGATTCTACGATAGAGTGATTACACCACTTAATAATATGTGTCAGGAAATGAAGAATATCAAGGAGAAAGTCAGTGAGATTAGTAGCTTTTTCTGCATTGAGGCAATCTACGTAAAGGGTACTTTACTTACTAATAAATTTCTATTTCAAAACCGTGATCCTACCTTAGGAATCTAATTTTTAATTTAGAAGAATTCAAAGGTCCTAAATCTGAAGGGGTTTATCACCGTCATGAAGACGAGGTTAGATTTTTTGTGCACTAGCTAACTAAGGATTTACCTGATCATGATAAATAGATAAAACATGATAAAAGCTATTCTATATCATGGACCATCATTTCGGGATGTTCAACACTGAACGTGTTTATGAACGTGTATCATAATGTAATTTTGTATTAATATTCTGCACAGCATTATTTCATTAAAAATATATTATGCATTACATTGTTATGTGTTCATTATTTTTAGAGTAAGCTAGCATATCAAAAGTTTAGCACACACAGAGACGAAACACACATAGAGACGACACATGCACAGAGACGATATACACACAGAGACAACACACACGCACACAGACGAATAACACACATAGCGACGACACACGCACAGAAACGACACACACACACACAGAGAGAGAG
>NC_142799.1:59774036-59795290 GCF_049724085.1 Artemia sp. Qi Xiang Cuo | reverse complement strand
TTTAAGTAGTATGCTAAATATGTCACTGAGTTATATATTTCTGTATATAACGTATATAGGCCTAGTCAGTGAGTTATGTATATTTATAAGTAGTAGGTTAAATATGTCACTGAGTTATTGCCTTTGCAAAACAAAAGTGATCCGTTTGTCTGGCCTCCCCCAGGCCATTCAGCATGTCCCCAGGTGGCGATAGGGGAACGCTCTACAGATATGTAGGTTACCTCCATAGGAGGCATGGACCAAGGGGGGACCTTGTCCCTGGGGGTCCATAATAGAATCTGGGGCACCCTTGCCCGGGGTCATAAATACAGGCGGAGGAGAAAGAAGGCCCCTCAAATGTACACTCAAAAGGGCCCACTTGTTTATCCACAAGTTCCATGAGTTGCAAACCTTCTCCCAGCAATGGGTTAAATTGCATGGTGATGCAGAACACCATCGCGGGAGGATCCTCTATAGGAGTACAACTGTGGCAGGGCGTAAGATCCAGATCTATGGACAACGACCTCTGCAAAGGGCTGCCTCCACATTTTCGGGGTACTTGCAAGAGTGGGGACCTTGTGGTCAACTCTATTCCCATTTAAAGAGTAGCACCCCTCAAGGAAATTGCAGCCTAGTAAACGACACAACATTCACACGGGATTCTGACTAATGGACAATTCTTCTGGGCTTGGTATTTTTTGATGGGCGTCTTTGGGCTGAAAAACCTCTCCCTAGCTAATTTATCTATTACGGGTTGCCTCCCTGTAGTAGCATAATATTTGTAGGCATGAATATATAATGAGTTGGAAGCAACAGGCTTGAGATTGTCTGTGCAGGATTTCGACTCTTGTAGATAGAAGAGCATCGCCAAGTGCTGAAAACCATGTTTTGACCAAGATGGGCCCAGGATTGCACAAAGCCTCCATTCATGAAGGTCCCAGGGACTTCTTGCTGTCCGGTTCTAAGCTGGCTTAAGCACTTCGTTGTTGACTTGAGAAGAGATGTGATCTCCGTCCTGCACTGGTATCCCGGGATCACTGCTTTTCCTGAGGCGAAACAAATTTCAATGATTTAAAGAACATGAAAATTGGAACTTGGAATGTTAAGACATTAAAAAATGACTATCGTATCGACATTTTGACTGACAAATTCAGACGATTCGAACTGGATTTATTAGGAGTTTCAGAAACTCATATCCCAGGGGTAGGAAGCATGAAATTAGGTGATATAGAATTTGTTTACTCAGGCAGGAAGGATGGGTTACATAGACAGGGAGTAGGGCTCATGATGAATAAGGAAGCGGCTAAGTCTTGTTTAGGCTGGGAAGGTATTAATAATAGAATACTAATTGCCCATTTTATGACTAGAAAGTTCAAGGTATCAGTTATAGTAGTATACGCCCCTGTAGAACCGACTGATGGAGATACTAGTGACTCAGATGAATTCTACTTACAGTTACAGGAGCAAATAGACAAGGTCCCACGTAGAAATATGATGTTATTGCTGGGAGATTTTAACGCCCAGGTTGGTAGAAATATGGATAGATGGTATCCCAGCTTAGGTAAATTTGGTGTAGGAAAAGAAAACAGTAATGGATACAGACTTTTGCAATTTTGTAGGTATAACAATCTAGTTATAACCAATACGGTGTTTGGTCATAAAATGGCTCATAAGCTAACATGGTATTCACGTGATGGTAAGACAGCAAACCTTATTGATTATATTATAATAAACCGACGACTGACAGGATCAATACAAGATATTAGGGTATATAGGAGTGCTGTTATTGATGTTAAAAGTAAAGATCACCATCTTGTAGAGTCAAGGGTTAAGTTAAAGCTGAAATATCGGAAGGGTAATTACCTCCCGGGAAGTTATGATGTTAGTAGACTCCAGGATGAGAATTTGAGAGAAACTTTCCAGAAACAGTTGAATACTAAACTTGAGAGTTTAAAATTTGATAATGTGGAAGATGGTTGGAATAATTTTAGAAAAATAATTTGTGAAGTTGCTGAAGGTGTATTAGGTAAGAAAGCGAGAACTGCAGCTAAGAATATTAGTGAAAAAGCTTTAAGTTTAATAGAAAGGAGAAAGGACTTGTACAAGAATTATCTGAGTGATAGATCATATGAAAACAAAAGAAATGTAAAGAAAGTGGAGAAAGCATTGAAATATGAGTTAAGGAGGTGTGAAGTGGAGGCCATGGATAAAATTGCCGAGGATTAGAAGATGCAGCTTCACGGCATAATAGTAAAATATTGTACTGGCACGTTAAAAAATTGAGAGGTAGTAGTCAATGCGGACCTGTCCCAGTAAAAGATAGGAAAGGGGTGGCAATTAGCGATAAGACAAAAGCTAAAGTGAGATGGGTCGAACATTTTGAGAATTTGCTTAACCGAGATAGAGTTGCAGGAATAAATATAGAGGAAAATGAAAAAGTTTGTGACACCTTGGATGTGAAGGAAGATTTGTTTTGTGAGGAGGAATTAGAAACAGTACTAAAAGGATTAAAGAATAATAAGGCTCCAGGTGCTGATAGGGTAGTAAATGAGTTTCTCAAATATGGTGGCTCTGAGGTTAGAAATAAGTTGTTGGAGATTATGAATATGATTTTTGAAAAAGGGGAAGTACCTAACGATTTTAGGAAAACCTTAATTAAGCCACTTTATAAGAAAGGTGATAAAAGTGAATGTGGTAATTATCGAGGCATTAGTCTGGTCTCTGTAGGTAGCAAATTACTTAGTAATATGATACTCTTTAGACTGAGAGATGCCGTAGACAAAGTTTTAAGAGAAGAGCAGTGCGGTTTTAGAAAAGGTAGAGGATGTGTTGACCAAATTTTCACTCTTAGGTTAATAATTGAGAAGTGCCTAAGTTTTCAAACACCTTTGGTCCTCAGTTTTATAGATTATGAGCAAGCGTTCGATTCTGTTGATAGAGGAGCTTTAGTAAAGGTTTTATCCTTGTATGGTATACCAGACAAATGCATTAAAGTGATTAGTGCTATGGACGAGAATAACACTTCTGCAGTCAAGGTAGGAAATGAGGTTAGCAGCTGGTTTCGTATCAAATCAGGATTTAAGCAGGTTTGTGTTCTAGCCCCCTTTATATGGATTATTTTGATGGACTTTGTTTTAAAGAGCACAGGAAAGGCAATGGGAGACCACAGAATCAAATGGGAAGGAAAAATCTCCTGGCCTTAGACTATGCTGATGATTTAAGTATGTTAAATCGTAAGTTAAGTATGTTAAGTTAAGTTTAAGTGTATTGAGTTCAGTATTATTTTAGTAGATTCAAATTAATGTATTTAAATTAATGAACAATTAATAAAGATTTAAAATTGTAAATATAAAATTATTTCAATATGTTAAGTTTAGTCTGAAACAGAAACCCAAATTTTTACAACACATTACAATGCTTAGATTGTTCCAACTCTCAAATCACTTCTCATTTGCTATACTAACCCCAAAAACAGTTTTGGTTTACCCACGTTCTTTGATCATGTAAGCGAACTATTTCTTAAGTAGACCTACCTATTATTGATTTGGCTTAAAAGCAGTTGTGTGATTTCGTCAAAATCTTGGGGGGGGGGAGAGTTGGAGCCAGTTTACTCAAATTAAGTGAAAAATGAGCCATAAAGTAGTAGCTTAAAGGTAGTATAAAGGCAAATATATACTAAAGAAAACTGATCAGTTTCTGTGCATTCTTGAATTATGCAGACTTGTCTTAGTTTTGACAAGATTTTTGTAGAAATTTTAATTTCAGCTTGGGGGAGGGGCAGACCGAGGTCTAGGATAGGCAGTCCCCTTCCCCCCTTGCCATAGCAAATTAAGTCCCTGCTTAAAGCAACACTGATATTAAGAATTCTTATCATAGCTTATACTCTAGTGATAAAAATTCTTATGGGACAGAAATGAGATAGAGAAAAAAAGAGTACAGCATTTGATTCCTCATCCAATGCCTTTTCTTAAGATAGGCTAGGCCTGTCTTAAGTCTAGCGAGAAAAATAAAACTACCATTTGCAGCTGATTTAGGATGGGTTTATTATTATTTATTATTATGAATGGTAACTATTATTTTCCTTCGTCTTAATAGTGAAATGTTAGGTAAATTTTATGAGAGGTAGCTAAAACAATAGATATTTGTTTATCCCCCAGGGTATAACTTAAAACCCTTGTCTTGTCTTGAGGGCTTTGGGGGAGTGTCTTCCTAAAAACATAATTTCTATCCAGAAATGAACTACACTGAACAAAATGGCTATCTCATAATTTTTATGCGCTGTATTTGGAGGATTAAAGGGCAGGGGGGGGGGCTAGTTTCCCCCTGATCACTTTCAACTATTAAAAAGGGCATTAGCTCTTTGAATTTACAATCGAATGAGTTTTCTTTGAAGTTTCTACGACAAAGCCTTCTACAAAAACCTATAGTCGGTACTGCTTTTGCACAAATAAAGTATGCCTTATAGCAGGCAATCTCCTTTTGTTACTAATTAATCGATGGATATTTTATAATGGTCTTATGTAAACCTAATTTCTTTTTTTTAAGGACAAACTGTACTTTAGGAATGGTCTACGAGCCTACTGACATGCTCGGTTGGTATCATTGGTTCCATCGCCTATAATGACTTCGGTGACGTAAGTGACGTGGTGACATTTTATGGACCTCATGTGGTCGTAATCTTTTGCATCATGGAAATCGCTTGTCTCGTGGTGCATGCAAGGGTCATCACAAGTAAGTGTTTTTTTTATTTTATTTAATAAAAAAAACAGTAAGTGTTTTTTTATTCTGTAAAAAATGTAAGTTTTGTCTTTCGAACCGTGAAGTTTCCTTTAATAAACTCACAAAATACTGCTGAGTTTTGGGTACTGAGGACAATCATGTCTCGAACGTGCACTGACAGCCATCTGGCGCAGTTCTTGTGGTCCGGAGCTAAGATTCACGGCAGAATCTTTCACAGAACATCGATATAAGGCATAAAATCTGCCTGGTGGATGGATCGTACGACCATCAACAAAATCATTTCAATATCAAGTACAGTTGACCAGTAACTAAACTGAGTGCTGAGTTCTTTTTTTGATTCACACCATTCATCAAAAGATAGCACCTCATTATAGCTCTCTTCCTTCTCAGCAGCATACTCATCATATGCTCCGCGCCTAAGGATATGAAGGAGTGAAGCAGTTACCTGGTGAGCTCAACAGGACCTAGTAACATGTGACCCTTTAAGAATGGCATCTGCTCTTCCTGTTCTTGTAACATCAGCTTGGATGTGAAGCTCGTCCCATTCAGATCTTTTCATCCTGTCTCCTAGCCCTTTCAGGATATTTATTTCTATGTGCAGCTCCCCAAAATGACGATAAACGAATCTATCGGATGTATTTCTGGAAAGTTCCATCGTATTAGTTTCATCTGCGCATAGAGCGGCTGATCAGCTGTCAAAACTGGAGTCTGACCTTATTTTAGATACGTGACCATTGTCTTAACCAAGTTCATAGTGTGAAGTATCACCGCTACTGAATGCGCTTGATCCTTAAAAATAGGTAGCAGTGTGATCGTGATTTTTGGGCTTGTCCACCGTTGGTTCCCTATTGGAGTAGAATGCGGCCCCCGAGACCGACATCGAAGCACTTCCGTTTTATTTCTCCGCTACTTCTTCAACATGATTCAACAAATCTTCTTCTCCGTTCACACGATGCTCTCCAGTGATGGATGGTTCGTATATCGGTGCGATACGAGGGACTAACGGGTGTGCTATGCATAAACGAGCAGGAGGGACTTTGGTATAATCCCTCGGTAGGCTCCGAACTTTTCACGATGCTCTGTACTGCTCTTTCTGCCTCGAAGAGAGCTATTCCGTCAGATAATGGTTGGCTGCTGGAAGCTGTATTATAGAAATAGCAGTCCCATGAAAGGAATCAGTAGCGGTTGTATAGGAGAGATTATGGTCGACGTTTTCAACTTCAGTGGGAGTGAAAATACCCCTACTGAGGAAGGTTGGACAAATACATTGTATGTCGTCAAACTAGTCCTAGATTTTGTTTGTGAATTCAGTTGCTATCCACAATACTCGATCGTATGGAATTCCTAGATCACGAAAACCTAGCTTATCTACGATGTCACTTTTTCTGGTCTTTGAGTATGCAATAAGACTGGTGGATACAGCAAGAGGAATTTCCCTGTGTCTATCGTGTCGAATGTTAGTTTATCTGTTACGATTTTTAGGACGAAACTTTTTAGCGTTAAATTGCAAAAGCTGCACCATTTAAAGGGTAATCTGAATATGTTGACTTTTTCCTCAATTTGCACGTCCGTACTGTACAGCAGAATCCTTTTAAAATCAACCAGACTCGGCGGAACGGATTGTTCTTTACACCCTGGATGAAAGTTACCATCGAATGTATAGTCTTGTGCTAGCATTTCAGTTCTTATCATGGTTTCAGCACGCGCTATTGCAAGTCCTGTGTCATCATAATCACTGGAGAAATCAATCTTGACGATCTCAACCACATCTTGACTGAAAAAAAGCAAAACATGCTAGTAGTAAGGGCATAGGGAATTTCAGGACTACATGAATATACAGTGTATTTTCACGACTACAAGCCTGAGGCATGAATATACACTTCAGTTTGACGGCACTTTGTAAAAAGCGAGAAAACCTTTACCTATAAAGTGGTTAAACACGTTTTGAGAGTATATTTGAGATTGTATAACACAACCAGACTCGTTATTGCTATTGATATAGATTACACAAGGAATTGCACAAGAATATACACTACAGTTTGACCTGCACATTGCAAAAAGCGAGATATTTATTATAAATTTGGAACATTATCAATCTATGGAAATGGTTAACGATGATAAAATGGTCTTATGACTTGACCTAGCTTTACTTCTTCAATTTCGTCTTTATAATACACAAGTGGTGTTTGAACAGTGTTGTCAATTTAAAATAGAGTTTAACGTTATAGTATACTAAAAAGTTGATACTAAGAGAGATGTAGATGGTGAGAAAAAGATTTTTAATAATGAATAGCTTTACTTCTTCGATATGTTCTGTATAATACACAAGTGGCATTTGAACAGTGTTGTCAGTTTAAAATAGAGTCTAACGTTATAGTATACTAAAAAGTTGATACTAAGAGAGATGTAGATGGCAAAAAAAGAATTTGAATGATGAAATTCAGAACAAACCTTAGAAATCCTTGCAAATAAAGTAGTAAGGTGTATGTGAGTACGAACCATCAAGGATCTTGAGCACCAACGATTACCCCTCTGATTACTTTAAACTATTAAAACGGGCAATAACTCGCTCCATTTCCAATCAAAAGAGGCTTTTATTAAGTTTTTATGACAACACTTTCTATATGACATTATATGCCCCCAAGGCATAACTCACAATCTTAGCTCTGAGGTCTGTTGGGGGTTGTTATACTCAAACATAATTTTCATACCCTTCAACTAAGTTAAACGAAATTGCTATATCAAATGTTGATAGGAAGTGTTTGGGAAAATAATGGGTATGGGGGGCATTCACCCTCTGATTGCTTTTGACAGTTAATAAGGGCACCAGCCCTCTCAATTCCCATTTAAATGAGTCATTTTTGAAGTTTCTATGACGACGCTGCCAAAGGCATAATTTCAAGAATTTTCAACTGCGTTGAACAAAATGTCTATCTGAAAATTTTGATATATGTTTGGGGAAATGGAAGGCTTGAGAGGGGCGCTAGTTCCTCCAATCATTTTTGACTGTTAAATGGGGCACTAGCGCTTTCAATTTTCAATTGAATGAGCCGTTTTTGAAGTTTCTACGACAACACTTTCTATAAAACCTTATATGCTCCCAGGGCATAACTTACAACCCGTGCAATGAGGGATGTAGGGGGATTGTCATCCTCAAAGACATAATTTCCGGACTTTTCAATTATGTTGATCAAAATGGCTATCTCTAAATTTTTATTTGACGTTTTTGGGGACATGGTGATCGCGGGAGGGGTGTTAGTTTTCGTCTAATCACTTCTGGCTATTAAAAAGAGCACTAGCCCTTCGAAAATTTTGAATTTTGTATTACAATGCTCTATCAAAACAATAACCGCCCCCAATGCATAACTTCCGCCCCTGTCGCGGAGGGGTGTGGGGGTGGGGGGCTGATGAGCCTCAAAGACATAATGTCCAAAACTTTCAACTACGTTGAAAAAATGGCTATTTAGAAATTTTGATTGGATGTATTTGGAGAGATTATGGGCATGAGAGGAAGGTTACTTGCCCCCAAACAGTATTGACTAGCCTATTAAAAAGGGCACTAGCCCTTTTAATTTCCAATTGAATGAGGCTTTTTTGAAGTTTCTAAGACAACATTTTCTATAAAAAAAAACTTATGTTTCCCCAGGGCATAACTTACAGAGTTTGCCCTGAGGGCTCTGAAGAGAGGGTCATCCCCAAAGACGTAATTGCCAGAACCTTCATCTACGTTGAAGAAAATGACTATCTAAAAAATTTTATTGTATGGGGAAATGGCGAGCTCAAAATGGGGGTTAGCTGCCCTCCAATCACTTTCGACTGCTAAGAAGGGTACTAGTCCTTACAATTTCCAATCGAATGAACCCTTTTTGAAGTTTCTACAAAAACACTTTCTATAAATATCTTATATGCCCCCAGGGCATAACTTAAAAACACTTACCCTGAAAGGAGTTTGTCTTTCTCAAAATAATAATTTCCAGACCTTTCAACTAAATGGCTATCTCAAAATTGTAATTGAATGTGTTTGGGGAAATGGTGGGCGTGAGAGGGGGTTTGTTGCTTTCGATTTACTTTCGACTATTAAAAACGACACTAGCCATTTCAATTTCCAATCAAATAGACCCTTTTGGAATTATTTTCGACTAAAACCTTATATGCCCCAGGGTATAACTTACAACCCTTGCCCGAGAGCTTGGAGGGAGTTGTCATCATAAGAAACCTAGTTTCCAGAACTTTTAACTAGGTTGAACCAAAAAAAAATATCTCAAAATTTTGATGGGATACGTTTGGAGAAACGGTAGTCGTGAGAGGGTGGTTAGTAGCCCTCCAATTACTTTCAAATATTAAAAAGTAAACAAGCCCCTTCAGTTTTCAATCGAATTAGCCACTTTTTAGTTTTACAACAACGCTTTCTATAAAAACCCGATATGCCGCAAGGGCATATCTTACAACCCTTGCCCTGAAGGCTTTACGGGGTTGTCATCCTCAAATTTATAGTTGCCAGAACTTTCAACTACGTTCAAAAAATGGCTATCTCAAGCATTTTGATTGTGTTTGGTCAAATGGTAGTTGTGAGAGGGGGGCTAGTTGCCCTCCAATTACTTTCAATTATTAAAAAGGCCAATAGTCAATTCAATTTCTAATGGAATGAGCTCTTTTCGGAGTTTTTACGACAAACCTTTCTATAAAAACCTTATATGCCCCGCGGGCATAACTTACAACCCTTGCCCTGAGGGCTCTGGGGGGGGAGTGGGGCGGTAATCCTTTCAGACCCAATTTCCAAAATTTTCAACTACGTTGAACAAAAGAGCGAGCTAAAACTTTTGATTGTATATTTTTGGGAAAAGGTGGGTGTGAGAGGGGGGTTAGTTGCACTCCAATCACTTTCAATTATTAGAAAGGGCACTAGCCCTTTGAATGTCACTTTGAATGCTCCCTTTTCCAAACAACAAAGCTGTCAATAATAACCTTATATGCCCCTTAGGGTTCGACATATAACCCTTGCCCTGAGGGTCCTGATGGGTTTATCATCCTCAAAGACCGAATTTCCAGAACTTTTAACTACGTTGAACAAAATTGGTATCTCAAAATTGGTATTGGATGTCTTTGGATAAATGGTAGGCGTAGAAGGGTTGTTAGTTGCCCTCCAATTACTTTCGACTATTAAAAAGGGCACTAGCCATTTCAATTTCCAATTGAATGAGCCCCTTCTTAAGTTTCTACGTCAATGCTTTCTATGAAAACCTTATATACCCCCAGGGCATAACTTATAAACCTTGCCCTGAGGGCCGTGGGAGGGCTGTCATCCTCAAAGACCCAATTTTCACAACTTTCAACTAAGTCGAACAAAATGGCTAATCTCAAAATTTTGATTGGGTGTGTTTGGGTAAAAGTTGGGTGTGAGGGGGGGATTAGTTGCCCTCCAATCACTTTCGACGATTAAAAATGGCACTAGATCTCTGAATTTCCAATCGAATGAGCCTTTTTTGAAGTTTCTACGACAACTCCTTCGACACGAAATGGCCTGGTCTAAAACCAAAAAAAGAAAAAAAATAATAATACATTGTAACAATATCGTTCTTTATTTAGGCAACGCGATTGCGCTGCCTAGGATAAAAGGGTATCTTTTAAACCCCTAAAAAAATTAGTGCAAAGAGCGAGGGTTTGAGGAGGAGGCAATCCTTTTCATATACCTAATAATTTCTGTTTTTTTACGCTTTAATGTTGCTCCGTAGTTTCAGTTTAAAAAACTTTCCTTTTTTTAATTTAATTTCTGATTGTTTTTACACAATACCGTGAAATCCAGCTCTCTCTCCATGAAAATTTCTGGTTCTTGTTTATTATTAAATAAAAAAAACAAGTTTTTTTAACTGAAAGTAAGGAACGACGTTAAAATTTAAAACGAACAGAAAGTATTCCGGATATGAAAGGGGCTGTCCCCTCCTCAATGCCTCGCTCTTTAATTCTTCTAATTCTAATCCCTTAATCACAAATGCCGTTAATTAGAATATATATCTCTTATGAAAGAACTAAATAATCTTTGGCTTAAAGAGTGAGGTATTGACTAGGAGGTGAACCCAATTCATATAAATAATGTTTTCTGTCGTTTTAAGTTTTAATGTTGCTTCTTACTTTAAGTTGAAAAACTTGTTTTTTTTTCAACTGAAATGCCGTTAATTAGAATATATATCTCTTATGAAAGTACTAAATAATCTTTGGCTTAAAGAGCGAGGTATTGACTAGGAGGTGAATCCAATCATATAAATAATGTTTTCTGTCGTTTTGGGTTTTGATGTTGCTCCTTACTTTCAGTTGAAAAACTTGTTTTTTTATATATATAATTTCTTACCTTTTTTTAAATAATGCTGAGAAATCCGGCACCCTCTTCATAACAATGCCCCTTCCCCCATGAAAACTTCCTTCATGGAAAGATCCGCCCACCTACTCCCTGACCCCCCCCCCCACTCCTGACCACTTAAGTCTCACATTTGAACCAGAGATTTGTATTTTCCATAATTTTCTTAGAAAAAAACTATAGTTTACGGTCAAAAACCCTAATTAGCTCAGATTTTGCGGAAATAGTTTTATTTTTCGATCCATACATGGACTTAAGTTTCACATTTGAACCAGAGAATTGTATTTTCCATAATTTTCTTACAAAAAAATATAGTTTACGGTCAAAAACCCTAATTAGCTCAGATTTTACGGAAATAGTTTTATTTTTCGACCCATAAATGGACTTAAGTTTCACATTTGAGCCAACAAAATGTATTTTCCATAATTTTCTTACAAAAAACTAGAGTTTACGGTCAAAAACACTTATTAACTCAGATTTGACAGAAATAGTTTATTTTTTCGATCCAAAAATGGACTCACATTTGAACCAGAGAATTGTATTTTCCATAACTTTCTTACAAAAAACTATAGTTTACGGTCAAAAACCCTATTTAGCTCAGATTTTACGGAAATAATTTTATTTTTCGATCCATAAATGGACTTAAGTTTCACATTTGAGCCAACGAATTGTATTTTCCATAATCTTCTCACGAAAAACTAGAGTTTACAGTCAAAAACCCTTATTAACTCAGATTTTACAGAAATATTTTATTTTTTCGATCCAAAAATGGACTTATGTTTCACATTTGAACCAGAGAATTGTATTTTCCATAATTTTCTTACAAAAAACTATAGTTTACGGTCAAAAACCCTAATTAGCTAAGATTTTATGGATTTAGTTTTATTTTTCTATCCATAAATGGACTTAAATTTCACATTTGAGCCAAAAAATTGTGTTTTCCATAATTTTATTACAAAAAACGAGAGTTTACAGTCAAAAACACCAATTAGCTCAGATTTTACAGAAATAGTTTATTTTTTCGATCCAAAAATGGACTTAAGTCTCACATTTGAACCAGAGAATTGTATTCCATAATTTTCTTAGAAAAAAACTATAGTTTACGGTCAAAACCCTAATAAGCTCAGATTTTACAGAAATAGTTTTATTTTTTAATCCATAAATTGACTCAAGTTTCAAATTTGAACCAGAGAATTATATTTTCCATAATTATCTTGCAAAAAAATAAAGCTTACGGTTAAAAACCCTGGTTATCTCAAATTTTACTGAGAAAGTTTTATTTTTCGATCCATAATTGTACTTAAGTTTCACATTTGAACCAGAGAATTTTATTTTCCATAATTTTCTTACAAAAAAATAGAGTTTACGGTCAAAAACACTTATTAACTCAGATTTTACAGAAATAGTTTTATTTTTCGATCCAAAAAAGGACTTAAGTTTCACATTTGAACCAGAGAATTGTATTTTCCATAATTTTCTTACAAAAAACGAGTTTACAGTCAAAAACCCTAATTAGCTCAGATTATACAGAAATAGTTTTATTTTTCGATCCATAAATGGACTTAAGTTTCACATTTGAACCAGAGAATTGTATTTTCCATAATTTTTTTACAAAAAACTAGAGTTTAGGGTCAAAAACCCTTATTAGCTCAGATTTTACGGAAATAGTTTTATTTTTCGATCCAAAAATGGACCTAAGTTTCATATTTGAACCAGAGAATTGTATTTTCCATAATTTTCTTACAAAAAAAATAGAGTTTACGGTCAAAAACCCTTATTATCGAAGATTTTACAGAAATAGTTTTATTTTTCGATCCAAAAAAGGACTTAGGTTTCACATTTGAACCAGAGAATTGTATTTTCCATAGTTTTCTTACAAAAAACTAGAGTTTACGGTCAAAAATCCTTATTAGCTCAGATTTTAAAGAAATAGTTTATTTTTTCAATCCAAAAATGGACTTAAGTTTCACATTTGAACCACAGAATTGTATTTTCCATAATTTTCTTACTAAAAACTATAGTTCATGGTCAAAAACCCTAATTGACTCAGATTTTACAGAAATAGTTTTATTTTTCGATCCATAAATGGACTTTTCACATTTGAACCAGAGAGTTGTATTTTCCAAAATTTTCTTACAAAAAACTAGAGTTTACGGTCAAACACCCTCATTAGCTCAGATTTTACGGAAATAGTTTTATTTTTCGATCCATAAATGGACTTAAGTTTCACATTTTAACCAGAGAATTGTATTTTCCATAATTTTATTACAAAAAACTAGAGTTTACGGTCAAAAACCCTTATTAGCTCAGATTTTACGGAAACAGTTTTATTTTTCGATTCAAAAATGGCCTTAAGTTTCACATTTGAACTAGAGAATTGTATTTTCCATAATTTTCTTACAAAAAAACTAGAGTTTATGGAAAAACCCTTATTAACTCAGATTTCACAGAAATGGTTTATTTTTCGATCCAAAAATGTAATTAATTTTCACATTTGAAAGCTACGATCGTAATGAATTATAAATGTCATCATAAAAAATGTCAATTGACAAAAAAAAAGAAAAAAAGAATTAAAAAAATGGGGGGAGGGCACCAAAAAGGTGGAGGGGAGGGGTACCCTTCGAGTTTGGGGATAGGGGACCTTTAGGGGGTTGATGTCTCTGCTGGTTAGGGTCATTGGTGCTTATGTACCTTACTACTTGATTTGCAAGGATTTCTAAGGTTTGTTCTGAATTTCTTTATTAATATTATTTTCTTGCCATCTACATCTCTCTTAGTATCAACTTTTTAGTATACTACTACGTTGGACCCTATTTTAAACTGACAACACTGTTCAAACACAACTTGTGTATTATACAGAACACATCGGAGAGGTAAAGCTTAGTCAACTCACAATGTCATTCTATCATCATTAACCATTTTCATAGATTGATGTTGTCTCAAATTTATAACAAATTGCCTGAGTTAAAAACCCCGAGGGGTTACCTTAACTGATAATCAGTTTAACCCTTTTTTTCTTTTTTTTCCACCTTCATACAATCCACTTCACAAATCCCTTACCCGTTTTTGCACATGTCAATCAAACAATTCTGATTGTAGCATCCAATTTTTTAATAACAAACTACTCTCGAGTTACACTCTAGTCCGCATATCTCTTACCCCTTTTTGCAAATGTCAATCAAACAATTCTCATTGTAGCATCCAATTTTTTAATAACAAACTACCCTCGATTTACAGTCCAATTCGCAAATCTCTTATCCCTTTTTGCAAATGTCAATCAAAAAATTCTGATTGTAGCATCCAATTTTTTAATATCAAAATACTCTCGAGTTACAATCCAATTCGCAAATCCCTTATCCCTTTTTGCAAATGTCAATCAAACAATTCTGATTGTAGCATCCAATTTTTTAATAACAAACTACTCTCGAGTTACACTCCAATCCGCAAATCCCTTACCCCTTTTTGCAAACGTCAATCAAACAATTCTCATTGTAGCATCCAATTTTTTAATAACAAACTACTCTCGAGTTAAGGCAATCTTCCAAAAAAATCAGAAAAGCCAGTCGCTTTTTAAAATGTCCACGTGTAACTGTAGTGTCTCAGGCGTGGGTTTTGTTGTACGGTTCCTATCTATTACACTTTTGAGCATATTCTTATGCAATTCCATAAGTACATGCTTGGAAATGTTTTTCCTATACGTCCCAGCAAATAGTATGGTAATTCCTATATGTCCCAGCAAAATGGAAGACCATGTGAGAGGATACTCACTCTCTTTGAAAAGGTGTATACGTCCCAGCAAATAGCATGGGAATTTCTATACTTCCCAGCAAAGTATAACTTAGCACTCTACTCATACTAAGTAGTTTTTTGGTTTTAAGGTTTTATTTGCGTATCGATTTCCTTTGCGTTCTAGAAGTAACTATTTTTGTAAGGAAGATTTTCAAGGAATTCAAAACAGAAACAAAATTTTCGTATCTCTAACTCATTTCACAAAAGATCCCACCTCCCGCTAAACACCAAAAACGTTAAACACACAGGTGTAAAACAGTAAAAAAAAGAGTCGGAATGTAACCTAACAACTAAAAATATATAAAAGAAGAAAATGCAAATAGGTTTCTAGTGTCATTATTTGTCTATAGGCTATACGTTGTAAATAGTTTCATTTTGACTATTAAGTAGTAAAAATAAGTAAATAATTTCAATAAGTAAATGTAACAATAAGTAATTCTTCGTTTAATAAACAACTTTGAGCGGTTCTAGAACTAAATGACTGCCCTTTTCCAACCTCTTAAGTGGCAAGGGGTTGGGATCCGTGATCTAATTTGCTATGGGAAAGAGGGAGCAACTGTCCTTCTGAGACCTCAGCTCACCCCAGACATCAGTTTGCCTCCTCCCCCTAGCTGAAATTTAGTTTCTCCAAAAATCTTTTCAAAACTAAGATAAACCTACATAATTCAAACATCCACAATAACAGGTCAGTTTTCTTTAGTACATTTTTACCTTTTTCTTATTATATGGCTTATTTTTCACTTGATTTGGGAAAATTGACTTCAACTTTACCCCTCCTCCCAGGATTTTGGCGAAATTACGCCACTGACTGGGGTATATATTTAGTAATCTACTAGGAACGTGGTTGCAAACCATGAACTATATAGCCTCTATTCCTTTTTAAGTCAAAATGCTTGACAAGTTTAAAAAAGTGCATGTGCATCACGTTTAAAAAATAGTGACAAAAGAGACAAAACCGTGATAAAAAAAAATACCCAAGTGGACATTGAACATAAAACACTCTGGTGTGTAGTCCAACGCTCAACTAACAGAAACACGGCTCGAATAATCTAATGCAATCTATTTTTGTTAGTAAGACCATAATTGCATAGCAGTAGTAACCATCTATTGAATTTGCTGGCCCCTCCGTACCAAACAGGTTTTTCTGACAGGTATTCTATTCTACAGGGCATTAAACCCTTTCAAAGAGGAACGAGTATAACTTGATTGGTGATTAGGATTTGAATAAAAGGAATAGTTTTCGTTACAATTCATATTAGTGAGAGAATTGAATTCAAAGAGAATAGTTTATTTGCGAGGATATTAGTAGAGGAAAAAATGAGTACTGCATTTACATTATTGGAGATTAATGATGGAGCTGACAAATTGAGAGAGACGAGTACCTAATGTGGCTGTGGAAATAACTGCTGGTTGTAGACTATGTCTTGAATGGGACACTATGTATACTAGATACGTGATATCATTAAGCAAATTTAAGCAGGAAGAGCAGCTGTGTTTTGCTGGAAAAGTGAATATTCTCCATATAAATAAACTTCGGTCAGCATTAGATGTCCTATAGAAATATATTGATGAGAACAAAATGCATAAGTGAATATTATTATTGTAATTATTTTCAATAAAATTGTTTCTAAATCAATGTTATTTTTTTTTCAAGCTAATGTTGAAGTAAATCAATAAATTATTCTAGATATTATTTTATTAGTTTAATATATTAGATATTAGTTTAATTGAATAATTAAATTAGGATAGATATTGGTTTTACATTAGTTTTGCAAGCTAATGTTGAAGTAAATGAATAAATTAGCCTAGATATTAGTTTTACATTAGTTTTGCAAGCTAATGTTAAAGTAAATGAATAAATTAGCCTAGATATTAGTTTTAAATTAGTGTTGCAATATAAGGTTTAAGTTAATCAATTAATTAGCATATATATTAGTTTTACATTATTTTTTCAATATAATTTCGAAGTTAATCAATAAATTAGGCTAGATATTCGTTTATTAGTTGAAGATATTAAAGATTAGTTGTAGTGACTCATTAAATTAGTATAGATATTGATAAGTAGTAGGTTTAATGTGTCACTGAGTTATATATTTCTGTATATAACTTATATAGGCCTAGTCAGTGAGTTACACATATTTTAAGTAGTATGCTAAATATGTCACTGAGTTATATATTTCTGTATATAACGTATATAGGCCTAGTCAGTGAGTTATGTATATTTATAAGTAGTAGGTTAAATATGTCACTGAGTTATTGCCTTTGCAAAACAAAAGTGATCCGTTTGTCTGGCCTCCCCCAGGCCATTCAGCATGTCCCCAGGTGGCGATAGGGGAACGCTCTACAGATATGTAGGTTACCTCCATAGGAGGCATGGACCAAGGGGGGACCTTGTCCCTGGGGGTCCATAATAGAATCTGGGGTACCCTTGCCCGGGGTCATAAATACAGGCGGAGGAGGAAGAAGGCCCCTGAAATGTACACTCAAAAGGGCCCACTTGTTTATCCACAAGTTCCATGAGTCGCAAACCTTCTCCCAGCAATGGGTTAAATTGCATGGTGATGCAGAACACCATCATGGGAGGATCCTCTATAAGAGGACAACCGTGGCAGGGCGTAAGATCCAGATCTATGGACAACGGCCTCTGCAAAGGGCTGCCTCAACCTTTTCGGGGTACCAGCAAGACTGGGGACCTTGTGGTCAACTCTATTCCCACTTAAGGAGTGGCGCCCCTCGAGGCAATTAGAGCCTAGTAAACGACAAAGCATTCGCACGAGATTCTGACTAATGGACAATTCTTCTGGGAATGGTATGTTTTGATGGGCGTCTTTGGGCTGAAAAACCTCTTCCTAGCTAATTTATCTATTATGGGCTGCCTCCCTGTAGTAGCATAAAATTTGTAGGCATGAATATATAATGAGTTAGAGGTAATAGGCTTGAGATTGTCTGTGCAGGATTTCGACTCTTGTTGATAGAAGAGCATCACCAAGCGCTGAAAACCATGTTGTGACCAAAATGGGCCCAGGATTGCACAAAGCCTCCATTCATGGAGGTCCCAGGGACTTCTTGCTGTCTGGTTATAAGCCGGCTTAAGCACTTCGGTGTAGACTTGAGAAGATATGTGATCTCCGTCCTGCACTGGTATCTGGGATCACTGCTTTTTCTGAGGCAAAACAAATTTCAATTATTTAAAGAATATGAAAATTGGAACTTGGAATGTTACGACATTAAAAAATGACTATCGTATCGACATTTTGACTGACAAATTCAGACGATTTGAACTGGATTTATTAGGAGTTTCAGAAACTCATATCCCAGGGGTAGGAAGCGTGAAATTAGGTGATATAGAATTTGTTTACTCAGGCATGAAGGATGGGTTACATAGACAGGGAGTAGGGCTCATGATGAATAAGGAAGCGGCTAAGTCTTGTTTAGGCTGGGAAGGTATTAATAATAGAATACTAATTGCCCATTTTATGACTAGAAAGTTTAAGGTATCAGTTATAGTAGTATACGCCCCTGTAGAACCGACTGATGGAGATACTAGTGACTCAGATGAATTCTACTTACAGTTACAGGAGCAAATAGACAAGGTCCCAGGTAGAAATATGATGTTATTGCTGGGAGATTTTAACGCCCAGGTTGGTAGAAATAAGGATAGATGGTATCCCAGCTTAGGTAAATTTGGTTTAGGAAAAGAAAACAGTATTGGATACAGACTTTTTCAATTTTGTAGGTATAACAATCTAGTTATAACCAATACGGTGTTTGGTCATAAAATGGCTCATAAGCTAACATGGTATTCACGTGATGGTAAGACAGCAAACCTTATTGATTATGTTATAGTAAATCGAAGAATGGCAGGATCAATACAAGATACTAGGGTATATAGGAGTGCTGTTATTGATGTTAAAAGTAAAGATCACCATCTAGTAGTGTCAAGGGTTAATTTAAAGCTGAAATATCGGAAGGGTAATTACCTCCCGGGAAGTTATGATGTTAGTAGACTCCAGGATGAGAATTTGAGAGAAACTTTCCAGGAACAGTTGAATACTAAACTTGAGAGTTTAAAATTTGATAATGTGGAAGATGGTTGGAATAATTTTAGAAAAATAATTTGTGAAGTTGCTGAAGGTGTATTAGGGAAGAAAGCTAGAACTGCAGCTAAGAATATTAGTGAAAAAGCTTTAAGTTAAATAGAAAGGAGAAAGGACTTGTACAAGAATTATCTGAGTGATAGATCACATGAAAACAAAAGAAATGTAAAGAAAGTGGAGAAAGCATTGAAATATGAACTAAGGAGGTGTGAAGTGGAGGCCATGGATAAAATTGCCGAGGATTTAGAAGATGCAGCTAGACGGCATAATAGTAAAATATTGTACTGGCACGTTAACAAATTGAGAGGTAGTAGTCAATCCGGACTTGTCCCAGTTAAAGATAGGAATGGGGTGGCAATTAGCGATAAGACAAAAGCTAAAGTGAGATGGGTCGAACATTTTGAGAATTTGCTTAACCGAGATAGAGTTGCAGGAATAAATATAGAGGAAAATGAAAAAGTTTGTGATACCTTGGATGTGAAGGAAGACTTGTTTTGTGAGGAGGAATTAGAAACAGTACTAAAAGGATTAAAGAATAATAAGGCTCCAGGTGCTGATAGGGTAGTAAATGAGTTTCTCAAATATGGTGGCTCTGAGGTTAGAAATAAGTTGTTGAAGATGATGAATATGATTTTTGAAAAAGGGGAAGCACCTAACGATTTTAGGAAAACCTTAATTAAGCCACTTTATAAGAAAGGTGATAAAAGTGAGTGTGGTGATTATCGAGGCATTAGTCTGGTCTCTGTAGGTAGTAAATTACTTAGTAATATGATACTCTTTAGACTGAGAGATGCCGTAGACAAAGTTTTAAGAGAAGAGCAGTGCGGTTTTAGAAAAGGTAGAGGATGTGTTGACCAAATTTTCACTCTTAGGTTAATAATTGAGAAGTGCCTAAGTTTTCAAACACCTTTGGTCCTCAGTTTTATAGATTATGAGCAAGCGTTCGATTCTGTTGATAGAGGAGCTTTAGTAAAGGTTTTATCCTTGTATGGTATACCAGACAAATGCATTCAAGAGATTAGTACTATGTACGAAAATAAAACTTCTACAGTCCAGGTAGGAAATGATGTTAGTAGCAGATTTTGTATCGAATCGGGAGCTAAGAAGGTTTGCGTTCTAGCCTCATCTATATGAATCATTTTGATATACTTTGTCTTAAAGTGCACAAGAAAGACAATGGGAGACCACAGAATCAAACGGGGAGGAAAAAGTCTCCTGGACTTGGATTATGCTGATGATTTAAGCATCCTAGATGAAAGTCTGAGCAAAATCAATGAAGTTTTAGAGGCTTTGCGAGTTCAGGGTGCTAGTATTGGTTTGAAAATTAATGTTAGGAAGACCAAGTCACTAAGGCTAGGAATAAGTGAAGATGAAAAGGTGACGTTGGGTAATGAAAAGATTGATCAGGTGGGCAGTTTCACTTACCTTGGTAGTATTATTAGTAAAGATGGTGGAAGCAGAGAAGATGTTAAAAATAGAATAGCCAAGGCTCAGGGTGTTTTTTCACAGTTAAAAAAAGTCTGGAAGAATAGGAAGATAAGTCTGCAAACCAAGATTAGAATCTTAGAAGCTACAGTGATGACAGTGGTCAAATATGGCTCAGAAGCATGGACGCTCCGAAAAGCGGATGAAGATTTGCTAGATGTTTTCCAGAGAAATTGCTTAAGGATTGTTCTGGGTACCCGGCTGACTGACTGTATTTCAAACAATAGGCTATACGAAAAATGTGGTTCAATACCGCTTTCTAGGTCTATAATGAAAGAAAGGTTGAGGTGGTTAGGGCAAGTTGTGCGGAGGAAGGATGACAGATTGCCGAAGATTGTCCTTTTTGGCCAACCATCTAGGGCTAAACGGAAAGCAGGTCGTTCCCGTCTTGGGTGGGAGGACGTCATAAAAAAAAATTTAAAGGAAATGGGAACTTCGTGGGCGGGTGTAAAAAGGGAGGCTTTGAATAGATTGGGGTGGAGGAGGAGCGTGCGTAGCTGTGTTGGCTTCAGGCCGCTTGGTGCTGCGGTGAGTTGTTAGTAGTAGTAGTAGTAGTATAGTAGACAAGCGTATATTTTTTAGAGAAGAAAAAATAAATTCTGTTAGTCTGAAGTTGGTTGTGAGAGAGTTAGGACTCTAAAAAAAATGGATAGATTTGAGAAAGATCCAATCATGAGGAATTTAATTCTTATTGTAAAAAGTTTAATTCTAGACGATGATTTTCTAGAGATGTCTATTCAAAGGAAGATATTTTCTCGGGGAATGCTTGTCGATATAATGAAAACTGATTTTCCATCGTTTGACTATTGCAT
>NC_142799.1:59587402-59606891 GCF_049724085.1 Artemia sp. Qi Xiang Cuo | reverse complement strand
TGCAAAAGTTTTGGGCAAAAACTGAAAGGAAAACAATTTTTAATTATCATCATAATTAGAATATCTTGGTTAACCTTTAATCTATTAAATACGGAGCAATTTTTCAGCTAAAATTAAGGAGAACCATTAGTAGTTCGAGATTGACTGTTAATCTAATTTCAGGGCCTTGTGTTTCAGGGGAGTCGTTCTTAATTATGTGAGGTGTCACACATGTTAAGAGTGATAACAATTTTGTGTTTTTGCTAACGAATTGTAAGTAAGGAGTGACACGACTCAATAGTTACCGAAACTCTAAAAACCAATAACCCTACTTCGGAAGTTTCAAGCTCCTATCTGCAAAAATGTGGAATTAATTTCTTGAAGTAATTGATGCTTAATGGAGAAAAAGGTGAAAATTATAGGTTTTATGAAATTGATCATAAGACTTAGATTATTCTATCAGATACGTTGGCACTTTAAGATGAAATTTGACTCGCATATGCTTGCGGGATATTAAGCGTTTGAATCTGATAATAGATATCTTAGCGTTTTAAAGATGAAATTTGGGGTGCATATGCTTTGTTTTAGATGTTAATGTATTCAGTTTCTTTAGTATATAATGTAGTTTCAATATGGATTTTTAAACAGTTTTGAATAACCATTCTAACAATATAAGTTCAAAAAGGTATTATTACTTTACTAAAATAAATTATTACTTTACTACAGAAGAAAAAAGGGATTTTGAAAACAGGGAGCCTGATTTTCGAAAAAAGGGGGAAACACCCCCCCAAAAAGTCAATAAATCTGAATGTAAATCAGACCTTCAGATTGTTTCACGATTGGTAGATTATTTGATGTTATTTTTGCTAATTTTTTTGTTTAATGGAGTTCTTTACTTTTCTTTGAAAAACTTATTTTGTGGAAAAAGTGTTTTGTTTTTTTTCTAATTAAGAACGAAAATCATTTTGTGGGAACAACTTATGTTTTTGCGAGGAACGTCACTTTTGTAATGAAACCCATAAAGCTTTTAAAAAAAAAAAAATCTTCCCTGGATTTGCCATAAATTCGCAGCTTACGTTGAATAACAAAGTAAGAAAATATATCGAATAAAAGAAGACGCCTGTAAGGGTATTTCAATCCTTTACGTACACGTAAATGACCCATAAGCTTCCCCCAAAAAGAAAATTTTCTAAAATGATGCACATTTCAACTGGACTCAGAAATACGAAGCTTTAATAGCGTGAATCGTGCTTCAAAAACTCCGGCGGTAATGGAATTGATCCTAAGCTTTAAATTACTAAAATAAATAATTAAAGTTAACAATCTTTATTAACTTAAATTTAATTTGCATTTCAGAAAATACAAAATGACAGAAAGATGTTTCATTAGCCTCGCTGAAATACCTGGGATTCGGAGACAATTGAAGACCCCTATAGTAGTGATAAACAAACTAACAGAAAGTGAGTTAAAGTCCTATGGTCTGCTGGCATCAGGGCAAAAGCTGAAAAGAAAACTTAGAAGCTCTGAGGCTATGGAAACGAAGTGGTCGGTTGAAAAAAGAAATACAGGTTGTAGTGAAGAAGAGAGAAGCCCAGTAAAGAAGCTGAGGCTAAAAATAGGGTCCACAAGCGATACATCTTCAATGGCACATTCTAAAAACTGTAGTCCAGTATCGAATAAACCTCTTGAAACAGAAATCTTGCCAGATAATTCTACTTGTATAAGTGAAGTAGATTTGTAAGTTTCTATTGGAAGATATTAAACTTTGTTAAGATTATTTGCTTATGTTTTCTTTTTTTTTCAATTTGAAGTTTTTATTTTAAAATAATCTTTTAATAGGTGACTTTTTGCATAAAAAACTCTTCTTAGTATGTTTCCCGTAGTTTTTAGACAACATTGCGCTTTTAAAAAGTTAAAATAACAATAAAAAAAAAGCTCATATCTTCAAAAATCTACAAATTTGTATTTTTTGCCAGAATAAAAATATATGAATATATAATTTAGTCAAGTAATTTTATTTTTAAAGACATACATTTATAAAAATAAAATTAAAATTTTTATTAAAATAAAAGCTGAAGTAACCAAAAAACGATCATAAATTAAATATAAAAAAAAAAACAAGTTTTTTAAACTGAAAGTATGGAGCGACATTAAAACGAACAGAAATAAAATCTGCAACTTTGTATTTTTTGCCAGAAGAAAAATAGAGGAATATAGAAGTAATGAAGAAGACAGAAGCCCAGTAAAGAAGCTGAGGCTAAAAATAAGTTCCACAAGCGATACATCTTCATTGGCACAGTCTAAAAACTGCATTCCAATATCGGATAAACCTCTTGAACCAGAACAATTTTTTCATAATTTCTTTAATGAAAATTTCTGTATTGTGTATCCCAGAGGTGACTTCAAGAAAGAATTTATTACTTACAATTTAGCAAAAAATAATATCAAATAATCTACCAATCGTGAAACTGTCACAAATCCGCATCGATAAATACATGAAACCCCCCTCCCCCACATTCTAGGTGATATGCAATTACAGATAACCAAAAGAGACATTACTTCTTTTTGCAATTGGGAAGCCTAAAATATAGTTATTAATAATTTTAAGTCAATTAGCTTCTCAGAATTTGAAGTTGATTGTAAATTCGTCCTCTTCGGGGTAAAGTCGTAGTTCGGTGCTAAAATGGTAGAAAACAAGACTCCCCCCCATGGCCCAATCTTAATGGTCACTTAAAAATTTGCACTTTACTGAAAAAATACAAATCAAAACGCTTTCTGAGTCTCATTACAAAAATGACTGGGTCTCATTAAAAAAAATTGAATGCATTTAAAAAAAATAATTTATTCAAAAAAAATGTTTTTCTTTATTATTTCGAAAAAAAACAAAAAAAACACTTTTTCCAAAAAATGATTTTTCCAAAGAAAATTAAAGAACTCCATTAAACAAAAAATTATCAAAAATAACATCAAAAAATATACCAATCGTGAAACTGTCACAAAACCGCAGCGATAAATAAATGAAACCCCCCTCCCCCACATTCTACTCGATATGCAATTACAGATAACCAAACGTGACATTACTTCTTTTTTGCAATTGGGAAGCCTAAAATATAGTTATTAATAATTTTAATTCAATTATACTCTCAGAATTTGAAGTTGATTGCAAATTCGTCCTCTTCTGGGTAAAGTCGTATTTTGGTTCTAAAATGGCAGAAAACAAGAAGTTCCCCATGGCCCAACCTTAATGGTCACTTAAAAATTTGCACTTTACTGAAAAAATACAAATCAAAACGCTTTCTGAGTCTCATTACAAAAATGATTGGGTCTCATTACAAAAAATGACCTTCCTTGCAAAAACATAAGTTATTCCCACAAAAGGATTTTCCTAGTTCGAAAAAAAAAACACTTTTTCCACAAAATAGTTTTCAAAGAAAAGTAAAGAACTTATTAAACAAAAATAGCAAAAATAACATCAAATATAGTTGTGATCACAGTAACAAACAATAAAGAGTTTTCTACTTAGAATTTGTCTATTTCTTAACGAAATGTCTTGTTTATCCAGCAGATGAATTGAAAGAATTTCTCTACTTCAATTTTCATAATTTCTTTAATGAAAATTTCTGTTTGTATCCGAGGTGACTCAGAAAGAATTTATTACTTACTCAAAATAATCAAATAATCTACCAATCATGAAACTGTCACAAATCCGCATCGATAAATAAATGAAACCCCCCCGCCCTCCCAGTCTCGTGGTGATGCAATTACAGATAACCAATCGAGACCGAAATTCTTTTTGAACTTTGGAAGACTAAAATATAGTTATTAATAATTCTAAGTAAATTATATTCTCAGAATTTGAAATTGATGGCAAATTCGTCCTCTTCGGGGTAAGGTCGTAGTTCGGTGCTAAAATGGCAGAAAACAAGACTCCCCCCATGGCCCAATCTTAATGGTCACTTAAAAATTTGCACTTTACTGAAAAAATACAAATCAAAAACGCTTTCTGAGTCTCATTACAAAAATGACTGGGTCTCATTACAAAAAATGACCTTCCTTGCAAAAACATAAGTTATTCCCACAAAAGGATTTTCGTTCTTAGTTCGAAAAACTGAAATTAAGGATCAAAATTAAAAAACTTAAAACCAAGATAATTATTACGTATACGCGATAACTTTCATGATAAAAAAAAAAAAGATAGTTTAATTTTTTTAAGTTTAATTTAGATGTGGTTATGTTCTTTTTTTTTTATTTAATCTACTTAATAAGTGACATCAAAAGTATTGTTTTAAGTGATGTTAGAATTACTCCTTATATCCGAATCCAACTACTAATCAAGTAGTTAGTGTGACCGTCGCTCTCTCTCTCTGGTTGTCCTCCAAAAATGGGTGTCATAATAGAAAACATGTCTATCAACCCATGTAGAGTTCATTGTAATAGGCAAATGACCCTGGTAACCGTCCAATGCATTGAAAGCTTACATACATATCTATGCCTTAGGCGTAAGTTTGAATGTATACTTTCAATGCATTATACGGTTACTACTTATGTATGTGCAAAATAGGTTACTACACCAACGTGGTGGTTTAGCTGTATATGTAAAAAGGGGTTTTAGTGTACAGATTAGGTCGGATTTAGCAGTTAATTATCAAATGAAATTTGAGTCTATAGCTTTTGATGTGAGTAATGCAAATAACAAGTCTATAGTTGTACTAATTTATAGACCTCATTCAGATAATGTTGAGGAGTTTATCCAACTGATTGATGAATTTTTGTGAAAGTTGCCAAGTTCAAAAATGTCATGTTTTATGTGTGGGGATTTTAATATTGCTTTGTATATGGTTGATAGAAACAGTAAGGTAAGACATTTTGTTAACACAACGTTAGGTTTTGGTTTTATTCTGCAAATAACACATTCACACGAGTGACAGAAACTTCAGAGTCTATAATTGATAATATTTTTGTAAATATCAATTATTTATGCCCTACAATGCTACAATTCCGTTGAATGCATTCAGTTACCTGAATGCATTCAACGGAGTAAGAGCTCTTCGCGCCAGGACCTATTACAAGTGAATGAATTGGTCTAGTTGAACAGTTAATATTAACCGTGATAAATTAGTCTGCTCTGAGCTGAACTTATGAACTTTGATATTTGGATAAGTTTCTAAAGGATGGGAAAGAAGAAAATGGAAGAATCTATAAACTTGTCTACGGCAACGAGTCAAGGTGATGAAGTTTCTATAAAGTCTTTAGCAGAAAGTATCAGTTTGATATTAGAAACAGTTAAAGGTAATACTGCCACCTTAGAATCATTAAAATTTAACATCAAATCAATTGAACATAATGTAAAAAAATTGGAAGAAACTGTTTCTGAATCGAGTAAAGAAGTGGCGAAGCTGATACCGCGTGTTCAGAATGTTGAATTAGAGACGGCAAGCTTTAAAAATCAAATATCTGTGTTGGCGGAGGAAAATATAGCACTTAAATCACATATCGGAAATATATCGCTTGCTATGATGAAATTGGAAAGTAATGAAAATGATAAACATTTAGTGATGTGGAATGTGAAAGTTCAAGATGAAATGAGAGCAAAGGAATTAATGTCTAAAGTTTTTATTGAAGGCCTTGATCTCCCAGCCCCAAGCCCAATTAAGCTGGTGGATTTCAAGGAAAATGCCAAATTCTTGAAATTTGAATTGCCATTGAGGTTAATCAGGAATGAGATTTTGAATAACGCCAAGCAACTGAAAAACAAAAAAATTGGAGGATTCGAGAAAATATATCTGACAGATGATGCGCCGAAATCTGTTGGTGAAGTTCGAAAGAGGTTGCTTCAGATGAAATTAGAATTGCACGATTTTGGAATTGACTCTTGGTTGTCGAAAGGTGTACCCCCCTGCCTAGTTATCAAGCGGCGAGATGGAACGAATGAACGACTAACTGTTTTTTAAGGTTTCTCTATAATTAAGGCACTTTAATTTAAAAATGGTGTTCGAATCGCAAATTTGGTTAAATTATTTTTTTTTTTTTAAGAAGGTTTGGGGTGTGATTATAATGTATTAGTTTTTTTAAATAATGTGAGTATAAGTGTTAGATATTTATTTGGGTTGTAATAAAAAATTTGGTGGGTTCTGTGCGGTTTGATGTATTTGGGTGCTATTATTATGATTAAGAATCTATTTAGTGGGAGTTTTAGCGTTTGTAATTTTTTGTGGGAGAGGCATGGGGGGTACTCTTTGGCGTGAGATCAGTACATGATAATGGCTAGTCAAGTTCACGAGATCCCTACATCTAGGCTGGAGGAATTGGAAATAAATTCAGCCCATTTTAGTAATGTATTCCAAACGCCCCTAGTCCATGATAATAATGAAATTTTAAATTCTTTTTTAGTCCCCCCAAATAAATATTTGTTTTCTCATGAAATAGTTCACAAAAACCCAAATATGAGGAGAATATCTTTTTGGAACTGTCGTGAGTATAGTCCTTCTTTTCAATTTGCGTACGCCCCCGTACCAAACAGGTTTTTCTGGTAGATATAGTATGCTACCGGTCCCAAGAGATTTACTCAATTTCAAAGTTCAATTTCTTTTTTTTTTTTTTTTTAAACTGGTATTTTTTCAATGAAGTCCATAGCACTTTGCAGAAGCCCGTGAATGTAGGACTGAAAGTCCAATTAATAATAAAGTTAGTATGACCGCCATTTTTGATCCTGTTAAGTGGGTATAATCTGGTTTGTTATTGCGAGAGGATTACTCAATTTACATCTTAGTGTTAACTGGGCAATGACTTAAGGAACATTTGAAGGTGGAGAAAAAAAAGGGGTAATTAGCGATTGGATAATTTTAACAAGAAATGACCGAAAACTGTTTTGGTTTGCTCAGTGTTGTCAATTTTAAATAGTTTAGAAATAAAAAAATTAACAAGAAATGGCTGAAAAGTGTTTTGAGGGAGTTGAGTTGCACGAGGGTTCAGTTACATGCGGATTCAGTAACACGGGGATTAGTTAAATGGGGTCGAGTAGCACGGAGGTTCAGTTGTACAGGGTTTCGGTTATACAGGGGTTCAGTTACATGGGGGAGTTCAGTTGTACGGGGTTTCGGTTATACAGGGGTTCAGTTACATGGGTGGTTCAGTTATTTTTTCTGATTTTGTGTGTTTTCGCAAGAAAATAACTGGTCTTTTAGAAAACTTAGCCATAGCTAACTGAAACTCTGCATAAATATCTTCATTTTTAATCTAATTACATTGCTATTTGCAAAACAGGGGTAATTAGTGAGTGGAAAATTTTTTAATGCATTTACAATCGGAGATGTTTGATTAACCTTTGCAATAAAAAGGGGTAATGGGATTTGTGAATTGGAGGAGGTGCCATGATTATGTACTGTATAATACACAAGTGATGTTTTGGAGCGTATTGTCAATTTAACGAGAAAATGACTGAAAAGTGTTTTGAGGGAGATGGGTTGCATGGAGGGTTGAGTTGCATGGGAGTTCAGTTAAAGGGGGTTTCGGTTATACAGGGGTTCAGTTACAAGGGGGTTCAGTTGCAGGGGGGTTGAGTTAAATGGGGATTGAGTTCCACGAGAGTACGAGAAATTGACTGAAAAGTGTTTTGAGGGATATGGGTTGCATGGAGGGTTGAGTTGCATGAGAGTTCAGTTAAAGGGGGTACAGTTACACGGGGGTTTCAGTTATACAGGGGTTCAGTTACAAGTGGGTTCAGTTTCACGGGGGTTGAGTTAAATGGGGATTGAGTTCCACGAGAGTAGTGCTTTGTATTTGTTTAGCTTGTCACAGTATTAAAATAGCTTTACGGGGATTGAGAGACTCAGTTGCCTAATTCCGTGTGCTTTTTCTTTACTTGATGGTCATTAAAAACTAAATTTTTTGTGTTAAATAAGTAGTTATTGTATCTTTTAAAAGAGCTTGACGGGGTTTGAGAGACTCAGTTGCCAGATTCCGTGTGGTTTTTCTTTACTTGGAGATCATTAAAAACGAAATTTGTGTGTTAAATCAGTAGTTTTTGTATCTTTTAAAAGAGCGTTACAGGGTTTGAGAGACTCAGTTGCCTAATTCCGTTTGGTTTTACTTTACTTGTTGGTCATTAAAAACGAAAATTTTGTGTTAAATCAGTATTTTTTGTATGATTTAAAATATATTTAAGGGGTTTGAGAGACTCAGTTGCCTGATTCTGTGTGGTTTTTCTTCACTTGTTGGTCAATAAAAACGAAATTTTTGTGCTAAATAAGCAGTTTCTGTATCTTTTAAAAGAGCTTGACCGGGTTTGAGAGACTCAGTTGCCTTATTCCGTGTGGTTTTCCTTTACGTGGTGGTCATTAAAAACGAAATTTGTGTGTTAAATCAGTAGTTTTTGTATCTTTTAAAAGAGCTTTAAGGGGTTTGAGAGACTCAGTTGCCTGTTCCGTGTGGTTTTCCTTTACTTGGTGGTCATTAAAAACGAAATTTTTGTGTTAAATAAGTAGTTTTTGTATCTTTTAAAAGAGCTTTACAGTGTTTGAGAGACTCAATTGCCTAATTCCATGTGGTTTTCCTTTACTTTGTGTTCATTAAAAAATAAATTTTTTCGTTAAATAAGTAGTTATTGTATCTTTTAAAATAGCTTTAAGGGGTTTGAGAGACTCAGTTGCATGATTCCGTGTGATTTTTATTTACTTGGTGGTCATTAAAAACGAAATTTTTGTGTTAAATAAGTATTTTTTGTATCTTTTAAAAGAGCTTTAAAGGGTTTGAGAGACTCAGTTGCCTGATTACGTGTGTTTTTACTTTACTTGGTGGTCATTAAAAACGAAATTTTTGTGTTAAATCAGTAGTTTTTGTATCTTTTAAAAGAGCTTTACGGGGTTTGAGAGACTCAGTTCCCTGATTCCGTGTGGTTTTCCTTTACGTAGTGGTCATTAAAAACGAAATTTTTGTGTTAAATAAGTAGTTTTTGTATCTTTTAAAAGAGCTTTACGGGGATTGAGAGACTCAGTTGCCTGATTCCGTGTGGTTTTTCTTCACTTTGTGGTTATTAATAATGAAATTTTTGCGTTAAATAATCAGTTTTTGTATCTTTTAAAAGAGCTTTAAGGGGTTTGAGAGACACAGTTGCCTTATTCCAGGTCGTTTTTGCTTTACTGGTTGGTGATATTTTTTATATTTTATAATAGCTTTAAAGGGTTTGAGAGACTCAGTCGCCTAATTCCGTGTGGTTTTTATTTACTTGGTGGTCATTAAAAACGAAATTTTTTTGTTAAATAAGCAGTGTTTGTATCTTTTCAAAGAGCTTTACGGGGGTTGAGAGACTCAGTTGCCGGATTCAGAGTATTTTTTCTGTTCTTTGTGTTCAATAAAAAACCAAAATTTTATTTAAATAAGTATTTTTTTTATATTTTAAAAGTGCTTTAAAAGGATTGTGAGACTCAGTTGCCTGATTCCGGGTGGTTTTTCTTTTCTTGGTGGTCATTAAAAACGAATTTTTTGTTTTAAATAAGTAGTTTTTTGTATCTTTTAAAAGAGCTTTACGGGGATTGAGAGACTCAGTTGCCGGATTCCGTGTGATTTTTCTTCTTTTCAGTAAAGACACTCGATATCCTAAAAGTGTTTAATTCAAAGTTTTTTAAAACTTCGAAATTTTTCAACTTTATATATTTTTTTCTTTTCGTACATATCTTAAAATGTCAAAATATGCTTACAGTTCTAACAATTACTCTCTGTGATTGGTCAGAGAGATGATTTAACTTTCCCACTGGTATCCTATGACCAGATATTGATACAACCTAATCTATTGCATGTATTAAATCATTTTTTTTTACACTGTGGAACGATAAACACATAAGTCATATCTTAAAAAAAAAAGTGAAGACGGAGCATTTTAATAAAGTGTGTTTACATAACAAGGTTATTGTAGCATTGAATGCCGACAAAGATAAATATTTAAACTTTGAAACAAGTACAGGTGGTAGCACTATTGGAAATGTATGCATGCCTTGTCATGACAGTAAGGAATTAAATTTCTTTGGAATACCGAAAAAATTCAACTCTTATGTTGGTGGTTATGCGAGATTGAGATCTCCAGAGATGATTGCACTCAAAGAGAATGCCAACACAAAAATAATCATTGATGATAGAGGACAACTCCTTGCTACTGTTGCAGGTAACACATTACCTACTGATACATCCAATCGTCACCTTTCGGGTATTAGCATTCAACGGAAGATCAATAAAAGAAAGGCATACTCTTCTACTAATATCGTAAACCATATCTTGTCTACGTGCCGAAACTGTTACCTGTTTAAAAATAATGTGATAATAGACAGTGAAATTCCCAGAAAAAATAAAAGGGCATTGTCAGTAAATATCACGATGGAATATAAAGATGAATCGATGAAAAACAAAGCACCAGCAAACGTTACTACCAATGGTCAAACCGTCATTGATTCAAATAATACCAAAGACGAAACGCATATTGAGCCTTTTGATGAGACACCAGTAAAAATTGTCTATGACTGAAAATGGAATAATGATTATTCTAGTGATTACGAACTAAGAGAAGACAAGATCTATAATATCAGGAGAGAACATGGTGAAGTATTTTATGGAACAGATTCAAAATTTAAAAATTTAATCATTTATATTAATAATTTATAATAATATATTTTTTGTATTAATATTCTACATAGCATTATTTCATTAAAAATATATTATGAATTAAATTGCTATGTGTTCATTATTTTTAGAGTAAGCTAGCATATCAAATGTTTAGAATGTATAATAAAACATTAGATATGTAAGAAAAGGAATTTTCATGCATCTAATGTCAGACACATGTGAACAAACTCTTTATTGAATTTGCCTATCGGATAAATAAAAAACAACATTACGGTCAACACATTATGAAGAAAGTCCAAATAAGCAACAAACTCTTTCTTGAAGTTACCTCATGGATACACTGTAAGAAATGTCCTGATTTTAGAATTAATATCAGTTGCTATTAATTCGGCTTAAGCCAATGCCCTTTTCAGGGCATTGAACCCACTAAAGTTATCTTCGTAAACTTTCCCTGTCGCAATAGGAACCCGTTCCTTAGAATTTCTTAATTTTAAAATAGTAACCCGTTCTTAGAATTTCTAGAATTAGCTACGTTGTTTGAGAACAAAGGGAAGATATCTTTTATATAGCGGGGGACTGACCATAGAAGTCAGTGGGTTTTTTTGCTTTGTTCAAGCTTGTTTATGCATGTAGAATGTAAGTCTAATATGTTCCTTGCTCTTTCTTAATTTTATTATGTTAAAATATTAGTAAATGGATATATATATATATATCCCTCTCTTTAATATTATTATTAAATTCCTTTAAGCAGGAACATATTAGTCTTAATATGCTAGTTATTATGCTTGCTTTCCTTAAATAATAATAAAAACTTTACTTCAAGCAATTATAGAACAAGAATTGATCTTCGATTATGAATAATAATTATTGAAAATTGAATTATTATGAAATAACTAATAATTAAAAAGTTCTCTTCTTCAATAATAAAATCATAGTTTTTCTTATACCTGTGTTGTCTTTTATATTTATTTTCGATGATCAGGATTTTATCAAGATATCTCTCTCACTTGGTACATTTCGTCTATTGAGGCTTAATTAGGGGTACTCGGGTCTCATGGCTGAGTTGGGCATGGAGTCATCACCATGACAAGACCCTCCCCCTTTTACAAAATGGTGGCAGCGAAAACGCGATGCGATTCTTTCGCATTAAGAGCGCCTCTCTTTTTTTTTTAACGCTACGCTTAATCTTGAGAGAGCAGAATCTTGATTATAAATCCTTTTTTCTAATATTTTTAATAATTAATTTAACATAATTAATTGAATCCCCTTAATTTTTCTTCGCCTTCACGGCTTGCCTGTACGCTTATGCTTTTTTATAGATCTATAAAAACAATACTAACAGCAATAATAAAATTGAAACAGTCAAATAATAATTGGATATTGCTCAACTTGGTACCCTCATAAAGGAATTACTGGTTGGTGAAGTTTGAGAATAGATAGTAGCCTTTCTTCGGTTCCAGTTCACTCAAACAGGATTAGTTGGTTGCTTAAGTTTGGTAAGTTATAAATTAAATTCTCCTTAAGTAATGTCCCGACCTCGGGAAAATGATAAACCGGAAGTTTCAGCCCTTGGGCAAGCTTCTAATGTTAATACGGGAGCTACCCCAGCTCCAGTATTCCAACATGTAGCTTCTAGCACAATTGACCCATTTTCGACAATAAAAAGGTTGATTAAACCACAGCAAATTTCTAGTTGGGTTAAGGACCTTCAGAGAGTTTGTAGACTAATGGGAATAGAAGAATCAGTAATGATCGAGAGGTACGCTGCTTTAATGTCTGATGAACCGTATAGCTAGTATATAGAAAAATATGTGACCGCGACAGATATTTCTGGGCTAAAAGAATCCATGTTCTCGGCTTTTAGTGATAAAATTTCACTGTCTAAACCACTTCACCATCCTATTCACTTTAGTCAAGAAAATAATGAGACATTAGTAAGATTTTTTATGCGTATTAATGCAGACTTTTAGAGCTATTCTTCTTTAGTTAAAAATGTTCCGGGAAGCGAATCCCTCCTTCCAGGTATCAATCTATTAAAACAGCAGGCCTTTGAACAAGGATTAAATGAGAATATCAGAAGATTCATTCGTGAAAAAGGGTTATGCGCCGATATTACAGAAGTATTTCAAAGGGCGAAATTATATGAAGAAATTAACGGAATTTGTTCAGGGATGGCCTACCTATCAGCGGCGGTGTCCATACCCACTCATTATTTAAGTGGCCGAGGTTCTTGTTAAGGGCCAAGAAGAGGACGGTTTTTGAATAATTGTGCCAACTTTCACAGAGGTCGTGGGGGCTCTCTTCCTCCTAATACTGGTTCATATGTCGATCCCCCCCACCGGGGTAATTTCAGAGGAATAAATTCCAGGAATTTTCGGTCTTCTTATAGTAACCGAGGTAATCGAGGTCCGAATCAATCTGGCTACTCTAGACGGGGAAATTTTTATAACTCATTTAATTCTCAAGAAAGTACTCATGGTTATCAAGGCGCTACTCCGAGTCCAATCCAGACAACTAATGCTAATGCTTCAACTTCCGTTAGAAACAATCCTGAACTACAACCGAGAAGAAGTGTTTTCTGTGTTATATGTAAAACAGATAATCATCACACTTATAACTGTGATATCGAAAAAAAAGGCCGACATTCTATTCAGGCTGAAAACACAGAATAGGGACTAAAGGGGCCAATTAGTACGGAAAAGTCTATTTTGGCTTTTGATGATTCAAAATCTCTTCATAAACCTTGTTTTTTAAACTTTTCTAATAGTAATAGGAACTCTTTTCCGATTTTTAATAAGGTTTCAATTTGTAATGTGAAATGTGACTCATTTTTGGACTGTTGTTAAGAAAAGACTCTTATTTCGAAAGCCTTCCTTGATTCCTTGTCTCAGCCTAATAGATAACCTCTTAAACCTAAAAATACTGTGATTAAATTACTATCAGGATATCAATTACCTGTAGTGGGCCTTGCAAGGTTACCATTGATATTACCTGGTACAAATATGACAGTTAATCTTTAGTGGGATTTTTTGGTAGTTGATAATTTGCCTTTTGCCGTAATCTTAGGGTTTAATATTATGCAAGAACTGGACACTTCCTTGCACTTTCGTGAAAGGAAATTAGAATTTAGAACCAGGGTAAAAAATAAAGCGGGTCATATTGATTCATTCGCATGCGGGAGTGTAGTAGTAAGGTCTGACACACGAGTTGACCCTGGAACATTTAAAAGTATAGACTGTAAGCTGATTACTGCAGAAAATATTTCAATTATTAATGGCGATAACTTAATTATTAGTCCTAAACCAGAATATGAAGAATTTTTACATGATTATTTAGGTATTGTTCAGGGACATAAGACATATCTTCTTATTTTTAATGACTCTGAGGATACCTTGGAGCTAAAACATTACACAGAAATAGCAAACTTTTCGCGTGTGCCCAAAGAACATTTAGTAGCATTTTCAGAAACTTCTGATGAGGTAAAGTCAGTTGAGGACAGTCAGGAGGCTACTTGGGAGGATGAAGAATTTCTTTCTAAGTTTGATCTTTCTACTGTACCCAAAATAGTTTTCCAAGAGTTAGTTCAATTGCTTTTAGCTAATAAAGGTTGCTTTTCTAAACACGCGTATGATGTATGTAAATAGAGGAAAGGATATCTTCCCTTCCTTCTCCTGTTTTCCTTATAAGGAAATATTCAGTTAATAACAATGAGGAAAGTAACAGATGAAATATTAAAATTCTAGTTAATTGAATTACAGGTAGTAATGACATTAAGGAGAACATTTTTCATCCCTTCACCGACTGAGATATTACAAACTATTTCGAAATAACCGTTCTATACTGACGTTGACCTTTGCCGTGGTTTTTTCCAAGTTTCTATTGATGTAGGGCACCAACAATTCTTATCTTTTTTATAACCTGTAACTTTCCGCAGCCATTGCTACACAAGAATACCACAGGGAAGTGTATTTGGGGCAAAAGCTTTCGCTAGCTTCATGGATAAATTATTTCCAGAAAGTTACCGTTCCTTCATTTTCAATTTTTTTGATGATATATTCATTAAAACAGAACCTTCAAACCCTAATGAGCACTTATTTCATCTCCAGAGATTCTTTGCGCGTTTAAAAACTTATAACATTAAATTGTCAGCGTCTAAGTCACAACTTTTTTAAGAATCTATTCCAGTATTAGGATTCATAGTGTCACGTGACAAAATTAAACCTCAATTATCCAAATTAGATGCTATTGAAAAATTAGTAAGGCCAGAAAATATTTCTGAATTAAGATCTCAATTAGGACTTTTCAACTATTATAAATGTTTTTATCTTAATTATCATAATTTAATAGCTCCTTTGACAAGATTATTAAAGAAGACCCAAGCGTGGGCATGGAAGGAAGAGCAAGAGATCGCTTGGTTGTCCGTACTTGGACAAATAACTCGTAAAGATAGTGAAATTGTAATTCATATGACAAACCCTGAAAAAGATTTTGAATTATTTGTTGACTCCTCTGAAAATGGGGTCGGGGCTATTCTTTGTCAGGAAAAGGATGACGGAAGGATGGGAGTCGTTTGGTCTTTTTTTATTTTTTTCTCTAAAACAATTTACAATCATTATTCTATAGTTCTGGACTTATAAGGCTTATTTTAAACTTTAAAAAGCTCTCAGATTCAGTAGTATATTTGGGGAAGACGGTGTAATATTTATGTGGATGCTAAAAATTTGGAGTATTTACGTAAACACCGGGATCTCTCTAGTAAGATGTACCAAGTATCATCACTGATGGATAATCAATTATATGCGTATAGACCCATTCCTGGGACTAAAATTGTAGCTGATATTTTATCGAGGCCATGTCGGGAGATCTTAGACAGCAGCCAGACCTTATATCTCGTTCATAAAGAACTAGAATTTTTAGCAGCAGGCGTTTTTAGTAGTAATCTTAATATATATTTCTTGGGTATGCCAGCGGAGGTCATTAGCCATGGACCAATGCAAGATCCCGAGATAATAATTGTTATTGATTTATTTAAAGAGCCGGATGTGTCGAAGGACCACCGTGCTCAAAAGAGGAGCTCCATATATGATAAGCTCGCTGAGTCACAAGCGGATACTAACCCACATTCCTGGTGTTAACCAGGGAAACAGCAGGGTTGGCTAATTCGCGGTGAGTATAGTGTCTACCGCATTTTTAATTTTGATGATATGGATATTGAAAAAAAGAATATGATATTTAATAAAGTCTCTTCGTGTCTCGTTCCTATTATTCAAGAGTTTGTTTTAATAGATGATGGTCTCTATAGAATTGAGTATGCTCCAAATAGTCATTCTAGGATAAACCAAAAAGTAGCTGCAGAACCATCTATTCAGATAGTTTTGCCTAGAGCGATGATTCCAGGCATCTTAAAATTATTTCATAATCATTTATTGCTTGGTAGTCATGCCAGCTACGAAAGAACGTTATGGAAACTCCGACAGTTTTGTATTTTTGAAAATATGGCCTCCATTATTAAGGAATTTGTCGCTAATTGTGATTCATGTAACCGCGCAAATTGTAAGAAGATTAAACCTCCTCTCGGAGAAGATTTGACACCAAATATGCCTTTTTTGGCTTGGAGAATTGATGCTGCAGGCCCGTTCCCAATAACAAGTGCAGGTAATCGCTACGTATTGTTAGGGGTAGATCTTTCAGTGGATTAGTTGTTTTGCATAGTGTACCTTCGTTAAATACCGAATTTACTATGAAATTCTTATGGGAAAGAATTTTCGCTTATTGTGGACTGCCTGAGGCTGTGATCTCTGACCATGGGTCAAATTTTGACTCCACAGAGATCAGAAAAATGTTTAAAGAATTAAATTGCAAAAAGATATTTTCCAGTCCGTATAACCCACAAAGCAACGACGCTGTGGAACATAAAGTAAAGATATTGAAAAAGAGTCTTTCACACACATGTGCAAATCTTTATCAAGTAGAATGGGATCAAAAGTTAACACTTATTGTGTTAAGCATGAATGCATCTTTAAAGAGTGGGAAGAAACTTTCTAGCTTTACTACACTACATGGGTTTAATGGGAGAACCTTGGCCGATCTGGCAATCGGAAAACCAACAACTGTAAGTTACTTCGACGGCTATGAATCATATGTAACACTGTTAGTGCAGAATATAAGTGAAATACATCAAGTGTGTGCTAATGAAATTAAAGTTCAGAGAGCCAAACAAGCTCACCATTATAATAAGACATCAAAGGAGGTTATTATTGAGGTGGGTGACATCGTATACTGTCGGGGCATTACTTCAGTAGGAAGAAAGTCAACCAATTACTCTTTTCGTGGTCCATATGTTGTTTTGGCAAAATTGTATGGGAATGTTTTCTATTTAGGATAATTAAATCTCTCTGAAGGACGTAAAAGAACTGCCAATGCTAGGCATTTAAAAAAATTAGATCATGAACCTTTTTTAAAGTATAATCCAAAATACTCGGAGCCTTATGACAGGCTCATCATTAATTCAGAGAAAAGGATGGAAAATTCCAAGTCAGAATGCAATGATTGTACACCTGATGCAGGTGAAAAGGCACCCTATAATCTTAGGACAAAAAGAATAAATCCATTATTAATGTTGGAAAATGTAGTACATGGATCTGCTCCTGACTCGGGAACGGAGCAAGAGACTACTTACTCCTTCTGATCAATCTTCCCAATTGGAAGATTGTGTTTCCGAAATTAATGCTACGCAACTATCTGCTATGCAGCAGGAACCTTTAATTGACACCGAATTTCAATCCTCTATACAAAATAAAGATTCTGATCCAGTAGTTGTAGAACAACATAAAGCAATAAAAGGGAGAGAGGCCAATCCATTCTACACCTTGAGGAAGTTGAAATAACTGATGTATCCAGTTTATCCATATTATCCTTCATCACTTCTAAATTTTCCAGCAACCTCATCCGTTTCTTTCAATAGTAAATTGAACTCTTGCTATTTATGAAATTCTTATATACACTGATTGTTATATCCTCCTTTTCAACAAGGAATAAAAGTTATAAAAATTTTGCTGAATTAAAAGTTGAAACCTGGTTTTTTTATTGTGTTAATAATTTAAAACCCTAGAGATTTTAGCTTAACTTAGGGGAATATAAAGTGTCTCATGTTTATTTTAATCATATGTATTTCAATTTTTTCAGATGTTTATTACAATTGATCGATGTTGTATTTTAAATTAATTTCATTCTTATGATACTGTTGCCAAATAATTCCTATATTAATGAGGAACCAAAAATATCTGAAGACCGGGAAGTTGGATTTCAATTTACGAGTGAACTGGTCAACTGAGTACAATGGTTACGGAATGAAATTACAAAATTGCAATTAATTAGAATTGATCTTTTCTTGCTTCTTCTTTTGCCCTTAGCCCCAACGGAATAGATGTAGCTAGAACTTAAATTAAAAAGACAGTGACGGATTTAGTTATGATAGATGGTTTGGTTATTTAGCTTGATGTTTGGGTTATGTGTGATTCTTCTCTAGTTACTGAGTTCTATTAACTTTTAAGCACCAATTAACATAACAATAATGTATGCAATAATTAATAGGAAAAAAAAAATATATATATATATAATTTAATAAGAAGAATGTTTACATTTAAATAATAATTGACCTTCTAAAACCTTTTACTTATAAGAAAAATAATAGTCGTTGTTGCCCTTATTCTGTTCAATGGCCTTCAAGAAAAGAAAAGAATCGTGTTGTAAAAAGGTTCTACGTTCCTTAATGACACGATAAGGCACGATCGTAGATGTGAGGAAAATAGACCCAGCACCGCAAAAGATAAAATAGTATTAAATCATTAAAGGCTAGCGAACATAAGCTACCTTCAGCTGAGAATCGTCGGTATAGTAATAGTCTTACAATTTTCTTGGTAACTGACTCATTCAAGAGCGTTGCTGACTACAAGTCAAGTGATGTTCTTTTGCTTTATAATCATTATTTATTTAATTCTTTGTTTAAGTGTTTTATTGTATTATGAATTATCATTTTTAATTCAAGCGCAATTGAGTGGGACGACCATAATGGTTTTCTTTGGATATTCGAAGATATCAGCACAATTCTATCTTTAAAAACTTTACGCAAGCTTATGTTACAAGGTCGGATTTGTAAGAAATGTCCTTCTAATTTTAAAATTAATATCAAGTTGCTATGAATCCGGCTTAAGCCAATGCCTTTTAGGGTCTTGAACCAGATAGACTTATTTTTGTAACCCTTTCCCTGTACACAATTTCCTTATGTTGTAATAGAAACCCTTTTTCTTAGAAGGGTTGAATTAGCTACGTTGTCTGACAAACAAGTGAACATATCTTTTGATATAGCGGGAGACTGAGGAGGGACGTCAGGTGGGTTTTTGGCTTTGCGCACGCTTTTCGTATGCATGTAGAATGTAAGTCTAATATGTTCCTTGCTCTTTCTTAATTTTATTATGTTAAAATCTTAGTAAATGGATATATATATATATATATCACATTCTTTAATATTATTATTAATTTCATTTAAGCAGGAAGATATTAGTTTTAATATACTAGTTATTATGATTGCTTTCATTAAATAATAATAAACTTTACTTCATGCACTTATAAAAGAAGAAATGATCTTCGATTATGAATCATAATTTTTGAACATTGAGTTATATGAATTAACAATTAATTTAAAAGGTTATCTTCTTTCATAATAAAATCTTAGTTTTTTTATACCTGTGTTGTCTTGTTTATTTATTTTCGATGATCAGGATTTTGTCAAGATGTATCTCTCACTAGGTTCATTTTGTCTATTGAGGCTTATATATGGGATCTCGGGTCTCTTGGCTGAGTTTGGGCATGGAGTCATCACCCTGAGACGAACCCCCCC